>NC_135829.1:3607577-3714207 GCF_964213995.1 Mustelus asterias | reverse complement strand
AACTTGTTTCTATCCTTTAAGATTCTCCATTCGCCTCCTCACAATTCACAGTGTCATACCAGCCCCAGATTGCGAAAATCTGCCCTGCACACCACCATCCAGGTCATCAATATAAATCAAACGGCGAATTGAGATTCCTGAGTTGGGTGTGGGGCCAGAAGTGAGCACAAAACCAGATACCAATCACAGATCAATAAAACTGGCCCTGAATGAAGCACGAGGAACGCAGGAGGACAGTCCGTGTGTGACTCGAGGAAAGGGTTAGAGTGGGAATCGAGACCAAGCGCAATGTCCACCAATCTCTCTCACCTTCTAACTCCAGAACTGAAATATTAATCTGTCTTTCCTCTTTCGGTCAGTGACACACCTTTTCTCCTCTAAAGACTGCGGGTGAGCACAGCAAAAGAAAAACACCCTAAATGATGGTCAATAATCCAGCAGCTCCTTCTGCCTGCACCCTGTCTCTGCACTCTCAATTCTCACTCCCAGCTATTCAGAACTTTAGTCTGACACACACAATAAAAGCAGAAGAGTAGCGAACACACACACACACACACATACACAGGTAACCAAGCACACATACCTGCACACAGATAGACACGTACACACAGATAGACACATACACAGAAAGGGACAGTCACACACAGGTAGACACAGGAATGGACACATGAACAGATAGACACACAGAGAGAAATAGACAAATGCAGACACACCCACAGAGAAATAGACACACAAACAGATACACATACAGACATAAAATAGACACACACTGACAAAGAAATGGGTACACACACATAGAAATAGGCACACACAGACAGATAGACACACACAAAGAAAATAGACAGACACAGACAGACACACACAGAGAAATAGGCGTGCAGACACACAGATGGACAGGTAGTGAAATAGTCACACACAGAGAGAGATCTACACACACTCAGATAGACAGACAGAAACACACTCATAGACAGAAACACACAGACGGACAGACAGACACACACAGAAACACACGCAAACTCTACCTGTCCCGGATGATGAACATATTGCCGGCAGAATCCAGTGGCAGGCTCCGGTGTCCAGCCCTCTGTCCCTGGGCTCTGGAAGGCAGTGAGTGCAGCTGTGGAGTGAGGGAGTTTTTAAACAGCAGCAACCTCAGAACAGGAGTTTCCACTGATCACAGGCACTCTGGAAATCCTGTGCGGATCGCTTTCACACGATGTTGAGGCACTTTGCATTTTTAAAGAATGTCAATAAATAAAACAAGGTGTTGATACAGAGTCCCCGAGTTAACAACAATCACTGTCCCCACAGCCTGGCTCATTGCTGCTTCAATAAAGCACTGAGTCTCAACTCCGTCCTGTCTCGAAGCAGGAAACACAGAGAACATTTCTAACTGGTTAAAAAACCTGGAACATCAATCAGTATAAACACCTTGTCCCGGGACAGCGAGATCAGAGCCGGGCCGGTTAAACCCTTCACAGAGAAAGCCTTTCAGTGAGGGACAGTTAGAAACTTTCCCCCAATCTTCACATTATCTCAGAACTGCAGAGATTATGTAAACCTCTCTCTCTCTCCTGCCCGGTGCTTGCTATCCCTCTGTGGCAAACTTTCTCTGAGCCTCCCCCTCCCCTCCCCCACTCTCCCCCTCCCTCCCCCACTCTCCCCTCCCATCTCCCTCCCCCCCCCCTCTCTCCCTCCCATCTCCCCCCCCTCTCTCCCTCCCATCTCCCCCCCCCTCTCTCCCTCCCATCTCCCCCCCCTCTCTCCCTCCCATCTCCCCCCCCCCCTCTCTCCCTCCCATCTCCCCCCCCCTCTCTCCCTCCCATCTCCCCCCCCCCTCTCCCTCCCATCTCCCCCCCCCTCTCTCCCTCCCATCTCCCCCCCCCCTCTCCCTCCCATCTCCCCCCCCCTCTCCCTCCCATCTCCCCCCCCCCCCTCCCTCCCATCTCCCCCCCCCCCCTCCCTCCCATCTCCCCCCCCTCCCATCTCCCCCCCCTCTCTCCCTCCCATCTCCCCCCCCCCTCTCTCCCTCCCATCTCCCCCCCCCCTCTACCTCCCATCTCCCCCCCCTCTCACTCCCATCTCCCCCCCCCCTCTCCCTCCCATCTCCCCCCCCTCTCTCCCTCCCATCTCCCCCCCCCTCTCTCCCTCCCATCTCCCCCCCCCTCTCTCCCTCCCATCTCCCCCCCCTCTCTCCCTCCCATCTCCCCCCCCTCTCTCTCCCTCCCATCTCCCCCCCCTCTCTCTCCCTCCCATCTCCCCCCCTCTCTCCCTCCCATCTCCCCCCCTCTCTCTCCCTCCCATCTCCCCCCCCTCTCTCCCTCCCATCTCCCCCCCCCTCTCTCCCTCCCATCTCCCCCCCCCTCTCTCCCCCTCCCATCTCCCCCCCCTCTCTCCCTCCCATCTCCCCCCCCCTCTCTCCCTCCCATCTCCCCCCCCCTCTCTCCCTCCCATCTCCCCCCCCCTCTCTCCCTCCCATCTCCCCCCCCCTCTCCCTCCCATCTCCCACCCCCTCTCTCCCTCCCCATCTCCCCCCCCCTCTCTCCCTCCCATCTCCCCCCCCCCCTCTCTCCCTCCCATCTCCCCCCCCCTCTCTCCCTCCCATCTCCCCCCCCCTCTCTCCCTCCCATCTCCCCCCCCCTCTCCCCCCCCCTCTCTCCCTCCCATCTCCCCCCCTCTCTCCCTCCCATCTCCCCCCCCCCCTCTCTCCCTCCCATCTCCCCCCCCCTCTCTCCCTCCCATCTCCCCCCCCCTCTCTCCCTCCCATCTCCCCCCCCCTCTCTCCCTCCCATCTCCCCCCCCCCTCTCTCCCTCCCATCTCCCCCCCCCTCTCTCCCTCCCATCTCCCCCCCCCCCTCTCTCCCTCCCATCTCCCCCCCCCTCTCTCCCTCCCATCTCCCCCCCCCCTCTCTCCCTCCCATCTCCCCCCCCCTCTCTCCCTCCCATCTCCCCCCCCCCTCTCTCCCTCCCATCTCCCCCCCCCCTCTCTCCCTCCCATCTCCCCATCCTCCTCCTTCATCTCCCTCTCCCCGTCTTCCCCCACTCTCCCCATCACCCCGTCTCCATTTCCTACTCTCCCCATCCACCCTCCCCCCCCCTCCCCATCTACCCTCCCCCCCTCCCCATCTACCCTCCCCCCCCTCCCCATCTACCCTCCCCCCCCCTCCCCATCTACCCTCCCCCCCCTCCCCATCTACCCTCCCCCCCCCTCCCCATCTACCCTCCCCCCCCTCCCCATCTACCCTCCCCCCATCTACCCTCCCCCCCCTCCCCATCTTCCGTCTCCCCCAACCGTCTCCCACCATCCCCGTCCCCCCCCATCCCCCCTCCCCTCCCTGTCTCCCCCCATCCCCCCCACTCCTCTCCCCGCACCCTCCCCCACACCCTCTTCCCCACCACCAACCCCCACCCCCGTGAGAGTGGGAAGTCCATTTGGAGTCTGGATGGAGACAATGGATTCTGTGTGAATGCTGCCCCATTCAGTGTCCCTGAAACATTCACAGCCCGAGAATCCCGGTGCAACCTCAGAGTCAGATCAACAACCTAAAGCTGAATTTTAGTACCTGCTGGAGCCCAAATGGAGATGGAGGAGGTCATTCAGCCCATCATGATTGCACTGGCTCTCTAAAGGAGCAGTTTAGCTGGTGTCTTCCCGCTCTAACTCTGCACCTTCTTTCTTTTCAGATGATAACTGAGGCAAACCCATCTTACGTGGTGCCCTCACAGCCAGCACTCAGCTTATTTAAAACAACTGGGCTCGAGATAAATCGGTCACACACTTAACCAACCGCAGAAAGATAGTCCTAAGCATCAGATCCCCTGGCACAATACCAGCTTTCCAACGTATCTACAAGAAACAACTTAAAAGGAACAGTAGTCGGATTGGCACAGAGTGGAATGTGACAAGTGTGGCTCACCCACCTCCTCCTGACCCTCTGCTGTGACTCTGTCCATGTTTTGAGTTCCAGCCCACAGCCTTTATTCATACCCTCATTAAAGGAATGTCAGTAAATTAAAGAACGGCATCTGAGTGACTGGAGATGGTTATTTATACAGTTGGGTGTGTACAACAGCTGCCCGCTCTTCCTAAACCATACGGAAATTCTTTGGATCAACACTGGGAACACATTGTGGTGTCGAGATTTGACAGAATAATTTTTCCGATTTAGCTCCTTCCCTTTTCTCTGGAAGGTCCAGATTTGCTGATTCCACAGGAGATGGCACAGAACTCAGAGTGGTTCTTCCTCATGGATCATTCTACTGGGTGTTAGGGGCTATTTGTGCATCACGTGTGACTGATCTTGCCCCCTTCTACACACAACCCACCAACCCCCCCCACTCCTCCACCACACACGCGCACACACACCCTCACTCCCAATGTCCTTTAATATCCCACCCAGTTTAATCCTACTCTCCTGCTCACCATCCCATCTCTTTTACTTTCCTTTTTTGATGTGGAGATGCCGGCGTTGGACTAGGGTGGACACAGTAAGAAGTCTCACAACACTGGGTTAAAGTCCAACAGGTTTATTTGGTATTAACGAGCTTTCAGAGCGTTGCTCCTTCATTATGGTGAACGAGCAGCGCTCTGCAAGCTCATGATTCCAAATAAACCTGTTGGACTTTAACCTGGTGTTGGGAGACTTCTTACTGTTCCTTTTTTGAAAAAGAGGAATATCAGACTTGAGAACGGAACAAAACTGAGTCAAGACTCGCATTGATAGGAGTCGTTACTGTAAACTGAGATGAAAAAGTTCCGACCTAATTTAACCATTAGTTGACAAGCTATTCAAAATAGAAACTAGAAGCAGGAGGAGGCCATTTGGCCCTTCGAGCCTGCTCCACCATTCATCTTGATCCTGGCTGATCATCGAATTCAATATCCTGATCCCCCCCCTTCCCCCCATATCCCTTGATCCCTTTAGCCCCAAGAGCGAAATCTAATTTCTTCTTGAAATCGGACAATGTTTTGGCCTCAACTACTTTCTGTGGGAGTGAATTCCACACATTCACCACCCTCTGGGTGAAGAAATTTCTCCTCACCTCAGTTCCAAAAGGTTTACCCCTTTTCCTCAAACTATGACCCTCTAGTTCTGGACTCCCCCACCATCGGGAACATTCTTTCTGAATCTACCCTGTCTAACCCTGTTAGAATTTTATAACCGTCAATATCATCATGGATAGATCTGATCCAATCAGCCCTCATTCACAGAGTTCCTCCCCGGCACAAACCCACATCCCCCCCCCCCCCCCCCCCCCCCCCCCCCACTCACAAACCCCTCAGTCGACCCCTCACACACACACACGCACACACGCACATACACACACGCACGTACACACACACGCACGTATACAAACACGCACGTACACACACACATACGTACTCTCAGCAGGGGACAGTGGCAGGTGAACAGAAAGAAGATGAAGATATGTGTGTGTGGGGGGTTGGGTATATATATTTGTGTGTGTGTGTGGGGGGGGAGAGGGGTATATGTGTGTGAGTGTGGGTTTTGGTATATATACGTCTGTGTGGGTGTTTGGGGGGAGGGGGCTATATGTATGTATGGGGGTGTGGGTATATATGTGTCTGTGTGAGAGAGAAGGGTATATATGAGTGTGTGTGTGTGGAGTGGGGGAGCCTTCATCAGGAAATCAGTACAATTCCTCCTCGTGGGTGGCACAGTGGTCAGCACTGCTGCCTCACAGCGCCAGGGACCCGGGTTCGATTCCCGGCTTGGGTCGCTGTCTGTGTGGAGTCTGCACATTCTCCCCGTGTCTGCATGGGTTTCCTCCGCGTGCTCCGGTTTCCTCCCACTGTCCGAAAGATGTGCAGTTTGGGTGGATTGGCTGTGCTAAATTGCCCCCTAGTGTCCCAAGATGTGCAGGTGGATTCGTGTCCTTCACTCCTGCAGCACTTAAAGACGTGCTGCTTAGGGTGCATTGGCTGTGCTAAATTCTCCCTCAGTGTACCCAAACAGACGCCAGAGTGTGGCGACTAGGGGATTGTCACGGTAACTTCATTGCAGTGTTAATGTAAGCCTACCTGTGACACTAATAAATAAACTAAACTGAGCACTCACCCATGGACTTGGAGTCCCAGTGCAATGCCTTCACTGGCACCCAGACTGAGATCAGCTCCCTGAGCACAGAATCAGGTCTGACCCGGGGATGATCCTATGTTTCTCCGATCAATGAAGTGATCTCACAGGGTTGGTATATTAAAAATATGACGAGTTTCGAAGCACCAGCTTCATTTCCTGAGGCTTTACTTTGGTGCAAGTCTGAACGAGCTCAGGATGCTTCCATTGTGCAGGTAAACTCAGACTCATTCAGTTCAGAGTCCTGAACAATATGGAGCAAAACACTCTGCAACAACCCGTGTAGCAACAATATTCTCCCAATGTCAAAAACTCTGCACACGTTATAAAGTAATAACTGAGAGCCCTTTAAAAATGTCTTTGAGGCACAGTGCAGAACTCCCCTGTTCCTCTTCAGAATAGTGTCTGGGATTTTCAATGTCTGTCAGGGGGCAGACAGGGCTTCAGGCATTTTTTATTTTGCCATTCCTTATTCTTCCTATCAAAACCAATCACTTCACACTTCCTTGCATTGAATTCTGTCTGCCGTGTGTTTGCCCCTTCCACCAGCCTGTCTATGTCCTCTTGAAGTCTTCCCGTGTCCCAAAGTGCTATCCCTCTCCCACAATACAAACACAGTTTTGGGTCGTGAATGTAGCCCAGTCCATCACGCAAACCAGCCTCCCATCCAGCCTCCCTTCCCGCTGCCTCGGCAAAGCAGCCAGGATAATCAAGGACCCCACGCACCCCGGACATTCTCTCTTCCACCTTCTTCCTTCGGGAAAAGGATACAAAAGTCTGAGGTCACTTACCAACCGACTCAAGAACAGCTTCTTCCCTGCTGCTGCCGTCGGACTTTTGAATGGACCTATCTCGCACTAAGTTGATCTTTCTCTACACCCTAGCTATGACTGTAACACGACATTCTGCACTCTCTCCTTTCCTTCTCTATGAATGGTATGTTTTGTCTGTATAGTGCACAAGAAACAATACTTTTCACTGTGTGTTAATACATGTGACAATAATAAATCAAATCAAATCAAATCAAAATCACATTTTGTATCATCTGTAATGTAACTTCCACGTAATTATCTGGACGTGAAATCCTTTGGGTTTATTCCTGACAGAGAAAGTGCTGGTTAATGAGAGACTTTATTTTCCCCAGTGTAAGAGCTCCTCACCTCCTGCAGGATTCCCAGCTTTTTAAAAACTGAAGCTTTAAGTTTAAGTTTATTTGTTAGTGTCACAAGTAGGCTTACATTAACACTGCAATGAAGTTACTGTGAAAATCCCCGAGTCAAAGAACAAAGAACAAAGAAAATTACAGCACAAGAACAGGCCCTCCGGCCCTCCAAGCCTGCACCGACCATGCTGCCCGACTGAACTAAAACCCCAACCCTTCCAGGGACCATATCCCTCTATTCCCATTCTATTCATGTACTTGTCAAGACACTCCTTAAATGTCATTACCAGAACCGCTTCCACGACCTCCCCTGGCAACGAGTTCCAGGCACCCACCACTCTGTAAAAAATCTGCCTCTTTTAGACCTTGCCCCTCGCACCTTAAACCTATGCTCCCTAGTAACTGTACCCACACTCCGGCGCCTGCTTGGGTACAGTGAGGGAGAATTTAGCACGGCCAATGCACCTAACCAGCATGTCTTTCGGACTGTGGGAGGAAACCGGAGCAAACGCACGCAGACACGGGGAGAACTTGCAAACTCCACACAGACAGTGACCCAAACCGGGAATCGAACCCGGGTCCTGGCACTGTGAGGCAGCAGTGCTAACCACTGGGCCACTTGGCATTTATCAAAATATCACTGCCTGATTTCAGCTTCCCTCCTGTTCCCAGTGCGATCCAACACTGCCATTCACCCACTGGTCCATAAAGTCACCCAAAACGAAAGTTGTAACTGTTTGGACTTTCCCAGTTTCAAGCTCTGATTTGTTGTGGGTTACTGTAACCAGCGCATTTCAGCAGAAAGCCATTAATGGAGCCATTAGGAATATATTAAAGCTGTAACGCTTTGATTAGGTATAAAGCCATCTAATGTGGTTTGAGACAGAGAATATTCTTCCACTGTGTATGCAGAAGATATGCGAGTTCAGGGGTTCCCAAACTGGGGTCCATGGATCCATGAAGTGCATCCAGGGGGTCCACAGAGCTGACGTGGCCGGAAACACTGGTTTGAAAGGAGCAACCAGGCAACTTCAATAAGCCAATGAGTT
Source organism: Mustelus asterias (assembly GCF_964213995.1). Classification (NCBI taxonomy): domain Eukaryota; kingdom Metazoa; phylum Chordata; class Chondrichthyes; order Carcharhiniformes; family Triakidae; genus Mustelus; species Mustelus asterias. The sequence goes on along the minus strand of NC_135829.1, from coordinate 3,705,898 downwards.
TTGGATGTCTGATTTATTCTAAAACCAATAAGCTGTGTGAGAGAGCTTTGCGCACTTTGAGCAGTGGGAGAGAGCACATCCGAAGCAAATTTGCTGATGACACCAGGATTGGTGGAGTAGTGGATGAGGTGGAGGGCTGTTGTAGGCTGCAAAGAGACATAGATAGGATGCAAAGCTGGGCTGAAAAATGGCAAATGGAGTTTAACCCTGATAAATGTGAGGTGATTCATTTTGGTAGGACTAATTTAAATGTGGATTACAGGGTCAAAGGTAGGGTTCTGAAGACTGTGGAGGAACAGAGAGATCTTGGGGTCCATATCCACAGATCTCTAAAGGTTGCCACTCAAGTGGATAGAGCTGTGAAGAAGGCCTATAGTGTGTTAGCTTTTATTAACAGGGGGTTGGAGTTTAAGAGCCGTGGGGTTATGCTGCAACTGTACAGGACCTTGGTGAGACCACATTTGGAATGTTGTGTGCAGTTCTGGTCACCTCACTATAAGAAGGATGTGGAAGCGCTGGAAAGAGTGCAGAGGAGATTTACCAGGATGCTGCCTGGTTTGGAGGGTAGGTCTTATGAGGAAAGGTTGAGGGAGCTGGGGCTGTTCTCTCTGGAGCGGAGGAGGCTGAGGGGAGACTTAATAAAGGTTTATAAAATGATGAAGGGGATAGATAGAGTGAACGTTCAAAGACTATTTCCTCGGGTGGATGGAGCTATTACAAGGGAGCATAACTATAGAGTTCGTGGTGGGAGATATAGGAAGGATATCAGAGGTAGGTTCTTTACGCAGAGAGTGGTTGGGGTGTGGAATGGACTGCCTGCAGTGATAGTGGAGTCAGACACTTTAGGAACATTTAAGCGGTTATTGGATAGGCACATGGAGCACACCAGGATGATAGGGAGTGGGATAGCTTGATCTTGGTTTCAGATAAAGCTCGGCACAACATCGTGGGCCGAAGGGCCTGTTCTGTGCTGTACTGTTCTATGTTCTAAGTAAGACACAATGTGGAGATGCCGGCGTTGGACTGGGGTAAGCACAGTAAGAAGTTTAACAACACCAGGTTAAAGTCCAACAGGTTTATTTGGTAGCAAAAGCCACACAAGCTTTCGGAGCTGCAAGCCCCTTCTTCAGGTGAGTGGGAATTCTGTTCACAAACAGAGCATATGCTCTGTTTGTGAACAGAATTCCCACTCACCTGAAGAAGGGGCTTGCAGCTCCGAAAGCTTGTGTGGCTTTTGCTACCAAATAAACCTGTTGGACTTTAACCTGGTGTTGTTAAACTTCTTACTAAGTAAGACAGCCAGAGTGAGTGTGTGTCTCTTGGGAATTTGGGACATGGCAGCAATTAAACTGATACATCTTTCTCTATAAACGTTGTTAGTTGAGTAGTCTAGTTAAAAGGGGCGGCACGGCGGCACAGTGGTTAGCACTGCTGCCTCACAGCGTCAGGGACCCGGGTTCGATTCCCGGCTTGGGTCACTGTCTGTGCGGAGTTTGCACATTCTCCCTGTGTCTGCGTGGGTTTCCTCCGGGTGCTCCGGTTTCCTCCCACAGTCCAAAGATGTGCAGGTTAGGTGGATTGGCCATGCTAAATTAACCCTTAGTGTCAGGGGTATTAGCTAGGGTAAATATGAGGGGTTACGGGAATAGGGCCTGGGTGGGATTGTGGTCAGTGCATACCCGATGGACCGAATGGCCTCCTTCTGCACTGTAGGGATTCTATGATTCTAGGTAGTGTTGGGGGGCTGGTGGTGGGGGATGGGGGGTTGGTAGGGGGGTAAATTCTGTGGTTTGCTCGAGAGAAATTGAGCCGCCTGCCTCAGAATCAGAACATCACTCAGAATATTATTTACTTCAAAAAGGTCACTTCTCATTCTTCTGGTTCACTAATGTCCTTTAGGGAAGGAAATCTGCCGTCCTTCCCTGGTCTGGCCTACATGTGACTCCAGACCCACAGCAATGTGGTTGACTCTCAACTGCCCTCTGAAACTGCCTAGTGGACACTCAGTTCAAGGAGTAATTAGGGATGGGCAACAAATGCTGGACCATCCAGCGGCGCCCACATCACATGCAAGAATAAAGAGAAAAGAACTCCAATGAGTAGAGGCCCAACCCTGCCTAACCTTCTATTTGCTGATGACTGTGCACTAAATGCTGGAAGTGAGGTGGACATGCAGCACATGATGGACCTGTTCTCCACATCCTGTGGTAACTTCAGTCTCACCATCAGCACAAAGCAGGCAGAACTCATGTTCCAACCTGCTCCAGGAAAGCTCTATCAAGAGTCAACAGTGAGAGTACTTCATAGAATTCATACACTGCAGAAAGACTGCATCGAGTCAGCCCATCGAGTCTGCACCAACTCTCCGTAAGAGCATTCTACTTGAGGCTCACTCCCCTGCCCCATCCTTGTAATCCCGCGTATTTACCAGGCCTAATGGACACCAAGGGACAATTTAGCATGGCCAATCCACCTAACCTGCACATCTTTCAGACTGTGGGAAGAAACCAGAGCACCCGGAGGAAACCCACGGGAATATGGGGAGAACATGCTGACTCTGCACAAACAGTGACCCGAGAATTGAACCCAGGTCCCTGGCGCTGTGAGGCAGCAGTGCTAACCACTGTGCCACCATGCTGCCAGAAGCTGACTGCTGTGAACAAGTTCACCTACCGAGGCAGCGCTGTCTCACACTGTCTTCATGTTGATGATAAGGATGCCAGAATTGCCAAGGCCAGTGTGATCTTCAGGAGACTTTGTTATTCAGTTTGGGAATGTTGAGATGAGCCCAATAACCAACTCAAGCTCTATCGAGCAGGCGGCCTCTCCACTCTTCTGTATGAGTGAGACCTGGACTGTCGACATGCAAAGAAATCAATCGCTTCCACCCTTGCTGCCTCTGCAAGCTCCTCAACATCAAGTCGCAAGAAAGTCCTGGACACAGAGATCCTCGGGAGAGCCGATATGGTCAACATCTTCACAACTGTCCAAACTGCTCCAAACTGTCACCAGAATATCTGACAACCGACCCCCGGAGCAAATCTTCTGCAGTGAACCGCAGGCATTATTTAGGTGGGTTAATTTTTTTTGTGAATGGGTTTAAAATATGTTTAAAATAAATGTAATGCACAGAAAGTGAAAGTTTTTTTTACAACTTTGTCAAGGCATGCTGTTAATTCCATTAAAAAGTACTTTCATATGTAACAAAGTGGGTTTGAAGTGTCTGTAATAAGTTTTAGCTAAAGTTCATTTGGGTTTAGCTGAGCACTTTAAGCAGTGTTATTTATTCCAATATTAAGAGTCTCCCTGACACAATGTTGATCCTTAAGATATACAATGAAATGAATTTAAGTTTGTTTGTTTATTAGTGACAACTAATGCTTATATTAACACTGCAATGAAGTTACTGTGAAATTCCCCTACATTTCAAAGAACAAAGAACAGTACAGCACAGGAAACAGGCCCTTCGGCCCTCCAAGCCTGTGCCACTCCTTGGTCCAACTAGACCATTCGTTTGTATCTCTCCATTCCCAGACTGCTCATGTGACTATCCAGGTAAGTCTTAAACGATGCCAGCGTGTCTGCCTCCACCACCCTACTTGGCAGCGCATTCCAGGCCCCCACCACTCTCTGTGTAAAAAACATCCCTCTGATATCGGAGTTATATCTCGCCCTTCTCACCTTGAGCCCGTGACCCCTCGTGATCGTCACCTCTGACCTATTTCCAGTGGGGAATACGCAGCTTGACTATTTCAAATGCTTTAAGAAAGTGTTTTCCTTCGGATGATACCGGCAAGCTTCCTGTAAGCTGATGTGAATGATGTCTCTGATAGGTGTTGCAGAATCCAGTGCAGATTGAAAATCTGGAGTCATGTTCCACCACTGTTGATACACTACGCTTTTAGTTTAGCTTCTCAAAATCACTGAAGTTCTTTTGAGTCTTTGACGTAGGTACAGAGATCATGAGAGAATAGTCAGGCTACATGTAAAATGTATGATTAATATTCCCTAATACTAATGATAAACACACGGTGGTTTAGATTTTCCACTGTCCAAAATGTGAACTCTCGTTTGCTCAAACTCCTGCAATAAGGTATCCAAATCATAAAGTAAAGTAAAGTTTATTTATTAGTCACGTGTAGGCTTACATTCACACTGCAATGAAGTTACTGTGAAAATCCCCTAGTCGCCACACTCCGGCACCTGTTCACCTACACTGGGGAGAATTTAGTACGGCCAGTTCACCTAACCAGCACATCAAAGAACAAAGAAAATTACAGCACAGGAACAGGCCCTTCGGCCCTCCAAGCCTGCACCGACCATGCTGCCCGACTTAACTAATCCCCCTACCCTTCCGGGGACCATATCCTTCTATTCCCATCATATTTCCTTTTCATAAATCCATGTTGACTTTGTCTAATCCTGTTGATATGTTCTAAGTGCCCTGTTATCACATCCTTTACAATAAACTCCAGCACTTTTCCCACAACTGATGTGAGGCTAATCAGTCTGTAATTTCCTGTTACCTCCCTCCTTCCTTTTTTAAATAGTGAGGTTACATTTGCCACCCTCCAATCTTTCGGACTGTGGGAGGAAACCGGAGCACCCAGAGGAAACCCACGCAGACACGGGAAGAACGTGCAAACTCCACACAGACCATCATGGTCTGAGAAGTTCTGACCTCTCTTCTTCCCAATTATATTTTCAGTTTCCATATTCTAAATTAAAACATATGAACACTTTTAAGCGTGCCACACATGAAGTTATATACTATAGAAACTAGAAGCAGGAGTAGGCCATTCAGCCCTTCGAGCTTGCTCCGCCATTCATTTTAATCATCAAATTCAATATCCTGGTCCCCCCCTTCCCCCCATATTCCTTGATCCCTTTAGCCCCAAGAGCTATATCTGATTTCTTCTTGAAATCCCACGTTTTGGCCTCAATTCGGTACATTGACCTGAACAGGCACCAGAGTGTGGCGACCAGGGGAATTTCACAGTAACTTCATTGCAGTGTTAATGTAAGCCTTACTTGTGACTAATAAATAAACTTTAACAACGACTGCCATAATGCAGATTTAAGGAGTAGTTTCACAAATTTGAAAGAAATAACAAAATCTATGTTCACTTCTTCATATGAAATAATACTAATTTTCAATCACAAAAATAAAATTTAAAATTACACTTTAACTGAGTCAAGAACAATAGGATTAACAGCTGAAAAGAAATAGCAAAAAAACTGATAAAAAACTTCAACGTACCTGACGAATAGCAGGGAATCCTTTGCTCACTCTGTTGTTAATATAAAACTGCTGTTTCATGGCACAACCTCAGTGGGTGTTCCTAATCTGGCCCCTGGCGAGAGTCCTCCTGCATCCCACTGGGGCCTGCGGAGATTGTCCCGACACAGTCTGAAGGCTGCTGTTCCCATTGGGATTTAGATTGGGGTTCTTGCACGCAGGTAACTTCGCAAGGAATTAACATAAGAACCTAAGAACTAGGAGCAGGAGTAGGCCATCTGGCCCCTCGAGCCTGCCCCGCCATTCAATTAGATCATGGCTGATCTTTTCGTGGACTCAGCTCCCTTACCCGCCCGCTCACCATTCCTTTACTGTTCAAAAATTCTGGTGGCCCATAGCTTTCCACCACTAGGCAGAGGTTATGTGCCAAGATTTCCCTTTCATAAATCCATGTTGACTTTGTCTAATCCTGTTGATATGTTCTAAGTGCCCTGTTATCAAATCCTTTACAATAAACTCCAGCATTTTTCCCACAACCGATGTGAGGCTAATCAGTCTGTCATTTCCTGTTACCTCCCTCCCTCCTTTTTTAAATAGTGAGGTTACATTTGCCACCCTCCAATCTGCCAGGCCTGTTCCAGAATCTACAGAATTTTTGAAGATGACAACCAACTCATCCACTATTTCCATGGCCACCTCCATGTGGGGCGGCACGGTGGTTAGCACTGCTGCCTCACAGCGCCAAGGACCTGGGTTCAATTCCTGGCTTGGGTCACTGTCTGTGTGGAGTCTGCACGTTCTCCCCGTGTCTGCGTGGGTTTCCTCCCACAGTCTGAAAGATGTGCTGGTTAGGGTGCATTGACCCGAACAGGCGCTGGAGTGTGGCGACGAGGGGAAATTTCACAGTAACTTCATTGCAGTGTTAATGTAAACCTTACTTGTGACTAATAAACTTTTACTTTTTCAGTAGTCCTGGGATGTAGATTATCATGATGTGGAGATGCCGGCGTTGGATTGGGGTAAACACAGTAAGAGTTTTAACAACACCAGGTTAAAGTCCAACAGGCTTATTTGGTAGCAAATACCATTAGCTTTCGGAGCGCTGCTCCTTCGTCAGATGGAGTGGAAATGTGCTCTCAAACAGGGCACAGAGACACAAAATCAAGTTACAGAATACCGATTAGGATGCAAATCTCCACAGCCAACCAGATCTTAAAGATACAGACAATTCGCATTCTAATCAGTATTCTGTAACTTGATTTTGTGTCTCTGTGCCCTGTTTGAGAGCACATTTCCATTCCATCTGACGAAGGAGCAGCGCTCCGAAAGCTAATGGTATTTGCTACCAAATAAACCTGTTCGGACTTTAACCTGGTGTTGTTAAAACTCTTACTGTGTCGATTATCAGGCCCTGGATATTTATTGGTTTCCATCCCATGAATTCTGCCAGCACTATTGTTTTAGTAACACTCATTGCCTTCAATTCCTCCTGCTCACCAGACCCCTGGTCCCCTAGCCATTCTGGGATGTTATTTGTGTCTTTCTCCGTGAAAACAGAATTAAAGTCATTGTTTAATTGATCTGCCATTTCCTTGTTCTCTATTATAAATTCTCCTGTTTTGGATTGTAAGGGACCTACCTTTGTCTTCACCAATATTTTTCTTTTTACATACTTATAGAAGCTTTTACAGTCTATTTTTATGTTACCTGCAAGTTTACTCTCATACTCTATTTTTTCCTTCTTCATCAATCTTTTTCGCCTCCCTTGCTGAATTCTGAACTGCTCCCAATCCTCAGGCTTTTAAAAAATTCATTCATGTTACATGGGCGTCGCTGGCTGGGCCAGCATTTATTGCCCATCCCTAGTTGCCCCTTGAGAAGGTGGCGGTGAGCTGCCTTCTTGAATCGCTGCAGTCCACGTGCTGTGGGTTGACTCACAATGCCGTTAGGGAGGGGATTCCAGGATTTTGACCCAGCGACAGTGAAGGAACGGCGATATATTTCCAAGTCAGGATGGTGAGTGGCTTGGGGGGGGGAACTTGCAGGTGGTGGTGTCCCCATTTATCTGCTGCCCTGGTCCTTCTAGATGGAAGTGGTCGTGGGTTTGGAAGGTGTGGCCTCAGGATCTTCGGTGAATTGCTGCAGTGCATCTTGTAGACAGTACACACTGCTGCTACTGAGCGTCGGTGGTGGAGGGAGTGAATGTTTCTGGATGTGGTGCCAATCAAGCGGGGCTGCTTCGTCCTGGCTACTTACTACTTTTTTGAGTGACTTTATATGACTCCAGCACTAGAGGCTGATTTATACTTGTGTGTTTCTCATAGATTCCCGACAGTGCAGAAGAGGCCATTCGGCCCATCGAGTCTGCACTGACTCTCTGACAGAGTATCTTACCCATGCCCTCTCCCCCACCCTATCCCCGTAACGTCACACATTACCCAAAGCTAATCCATCGAATCTACACTAAGGGGCAACTTAGTATGGCCAATCCATCCAAGCTGCACATCTTTGGCCTCTCTGATCTGTAACAATGAGAACGTATCTGGATTGATGGTCTTTATAACTTATACTGTTCAGGCATGTTCCTTATTGGTCCAAAATAAAAGCAAATTACTGCGGATGCTGGAATCTGAAACCAAAAGAGAAAATGCTGGAAAATCTCAGCAGGTCTGGCAGCGTCTGTAAGGAGAGAAAAGACCTGGCGTTTTGAATCCAGATGATCCTTTGTCAAAACTAAAAGGCATAGAAAGTGTCAGTGGGAGGTCCTTATTGGTCTCCTTATTTACTCATTGCTCTACAGGCAGTTCAGAGAAGGTTCACTTAATTGATTCCTGGAATTAAGGTGATGTCTCATCAGAATAGGTTGAGCAAGTTGGGTCAATACTTATTGGAGTTTAGAAGAATGAGATGTGATCTTATTGAGACATAAAAGATTCTGAGGTGACTTGTCAGGTTGGATGCTGAGAGGATGTTTTCCCTTGTGGGGGGGATTCTAGAACTAGGACATACAGTTTAAAAATAAGGTGTCTCTCATTTAAGAGGGAGATGGTGAGGAATTTCTTCCTTCAGAGGGTTGACAGAGTTTCGGATTCTCCCGCAGAGAGGGGCTGGGTTATTGATTAGACTCAAAACGACTGACTGAGACAGATTTTGGATCTGCAAGGGCTATTGGGGAAATGGGAAGCAGGAAAGTGGAATCAAGGTTCCAATCAGATTAGCCATGATCTATAAGCATTCCTGTTCCTGGAAACATGGAATGATTTTTGACCAACCCGTCACGTTTGTGTGTACAGAACAACACTAGTCAGAATTCAGAACATCATAGAAACGTAGAAATATAGAAGATAGAAGCAGGAGGAGGCCATTTGGCCCTTCGAGTCTGCTCCACCATTACAAACAAAGAGAACGAACAAAGAACAAAGAACAGTACAGCACAGGAAACAGGCCCTTCGGCCCTCCAAGCCTGTGCCGCTCCTTGGTCCAACTAGACCAATCGTTTGTATCCCTCCATTCCCAGGCTGCTCATGTGACTATCTAGGTAAGTCTTAAACGATGTCAGCGTGCCTGCCTCCACCACCCTACTTGGCAGCGCATTCCAGGCCCCCACCACCCTCTGTGTAAAAAACATCCCTCTAATATCTGAGTTATACTTCGCCCCTCTCAGCTTGAGCCCGTGACCCCTCGTGAACGTCACTTCTGATCTGGGAAAAAGCTTCCCACCGTTCACCCTATCTATACCCTTCATAATCTTGTACACCTCTATTAGATCTCCCCTCATTCTCCGTCTTTCCAGGGAGAACAACCCCAGTTTACCCAATCTCTCCTCATAGCTAAGACCCTCCATACCAGGCAACATCCTGGTAAACCTTCTCTGCACTCTCTCTAACGCCTCCACGTCCTTCTGGTAGTGCGGCGACCAGAACTGGATGCAGTACTCCAAATGTGGCCTAACCAGCGTTCTATACAGCTGCATCATCAGACTCCAGCTTTTATACTCTATACCCCGTCCTATAAAGGCAAGCATACCATATGCCTTCTTCACCACCTTCTCCACCTGTGTTGCCACCTTCAAGGATTTGTGGACTTGCACACCTAGGTCCCTCTGTGTTTCTACACTCCCGATGACTCTGCCATTTATTGTATAACTCCTCCCTACATTATTTCTTCCAAAATGCATCACTTCGCACTTATCCGGATTAAACTCCATCTGCCACCTCTCTGCCCAATTTTCCAGCCTATCTATATCCTGCTGTATTGCCCGACAATGCTCTTCGCTATCTGCAAGTCCAGCCATCTTCGTGTCATCCGCAAACTTGCTGATTACACCAGTTACACCTTCTTCCAAATCATTCATCACGATCATGGTTGATCGTCCAACTCAATAGCCTCATCCTGCTTTCTCCCCATAACCTTTGATCCCATTCGCCCCAAGTGTTATATCCAGCCGCCTCTTCAATACATTCAATGTTCTGGCATCAACTACTTCCTGTGGTAATGAATTCCACAGGGTCACCACTCTTTGGGTGAAGAAATGTCTCCTCATCTCCGTCCTCAATGGTCTACCCTGAATCCTCAGACTGTGACCTCTGGTTCTGGGCATCCCCACATTACATTTGCAGTGTTGTATCGAAGAAAAACAGACTTGCATTTCTATAGCACCTTGTGTGACCTCACATCCCCAAAGTGCTGTCCAGTCAATGAAGTCTTTTTGCAATATAATCACCGTTGAAGGAAATGTGATGGCGTATTTGAGATGTTGTTGGTTGAACGACGTTTTCTCGTGCAAGCACTCTCAGATTGGAATTTTCTGCCTCCCCCATCTTGTTTTCTTTAATAAAGAGATGACTTTCACTCACTCTGTTCAACAGTTTGTTGACTTGACTGGCTCTCAGCAGATGCCTGGTGACCTCTCCAGGCTCCTGCAGGTCAGCTGCTGTGGAAGCTCGACCCCGAGGCTGATGGTAATGGGGTTGCAGTTGGTGCTCACTGGAGCTGGGAGTTCACCCAAGGTGAGTAATGCAGGTTGGGATTTGCCAGCCATTGATTGGACCGTGTGCTCAACACAAGGATGAAAACGGCCCATCCCAGTGCAGGGTGCATTGACACAGTCGCTAAAAATGGTGATACCAAGTGGGACATAGAAACATAGGAGCAGGAGGAGGCCATTCAGCCCTTCAAGCCTGCTCCACCATTCATTATGATCAGGCTGATTATCCAACTCAATAGTCTGATCCTGCCTTCCCCCCATATCATTTGATCCCCTTCACCCCAAGTGCTATATCTAACATTCAATGTTCTGGCCTCGACTGCTTTCTGGGGCAGTGAATTCCACAGGCTCACCACTCTCTGGGGGGAGACATTTCAACTCATCTCGACCCTGAACTGTCTACCTCATATCTTCAGACCCTGACCCCTGGTTCTGGACTCCCCCACCATCGGGAACATCCTTCTTGCATCTACCCTGCCTAGTCCTGTTAGGACATGCTCACCAGAGCAAAAAATTGTAAACTCTCTAATCCTCACATTTACAGGGTGTGAACTCTGTGAATGGGACAGTCTCAAAACAAGTGGAGAGATCGAGAGAGGAGCAAAATCCAAACACCATGATTCTGACTGATGGGCTATTATCGAAACAGAATTTAACAAGAGCAACAGGCCATTCGGCCCAATTGGTCTGTGCTAGTCATTATGTCCTCCAATTCTAATTGGCAACACAGTGGCAAGCACTGCTGCCTCTCAGCGCCAGGGACCTGAGTTCAATCCCTGGCTTGGGTCACTGCCTGTGTGGAGTCTGCACGTTCTCCCCGTGTCTGCGTGGGTTTCCTCCGGGTGCTCCGGTTTCCTCCCACAGTCTGAAAGACGTGCTGGTTAGGGTGCATTGACCTTGCTAAATTTTCCCTCAGTGTACCTGAACAGGCGCCGGAGTGTGACGACTAGGGGAATCTCACAGTAACTTCATTGCAGTGTTAATGTCAGCCTTACTTGTGACACTAATAAATAAACTTACTTACTTAAACTTAATTATCTTTGGCCTGTGTCTCTTTATTCCTCCCTCCCTGCGGATACATCAAGCTTCCCGTTAAAATGTTTGAACTACCCCATGTGGCAGAATCTCTTTTAAAAAATTAAAATGAAAGCAAAACATTTGGAAACTTTAACTCCATTTCTTTCTCCACAAAACTGCTGAATTTTTCCAGCATCTTCTGTTTTTATTTGGAAATCTGAAATAAAAACAGAAGATGCTGGAAAAACTCATAGTTTTGTGGAGAGAGAGACAGAGTTAAAGTTTCCGAGTCCAATAGGAGTCCTCCTTGGAACTGAGTTTCGACTCCAAAGGTTAACTCTATTTTTCTCTCCACAGAGGCTGCCGGGTCTGCTGGTTCATCCAGCATTTTCTGTGATTATATCGAAAATATGGACTGAATTTTTGAGATTTTATTTCAATGTTTTTAATGTGAATTTTAATTTCCAACTTCTGTTAGCCCCCAGTCTGAAAGCAAACAGCAGCTCCCTTGGTATTGTGCACAAGTATGTTCAGTACCCAGTGAGCAGTTTTACACCCCATATCTAAGGGAGGATGCGCTGGCCTTGGAAAAGGCCCAGAGGAGGTTCACAAGAATGATCCCTGGAATGAAGAGCTTGTCGTATGAGGAACGGTTGAGGACTCTGGGTCTGTACTCGTTGGAGTTTAGAAGGATGAGGGGGGATCTTATTGAAACTTACAGGATACTGCGAGGCCTGGATAGAGTGGACGTAGAGAGGATGTTTCCACTAGTGGGAAAAACTAGAACCAGAGGGCACAACCTCAGGCTAAAGGGACGATCCTTTAAAACAGAGATAAGGAGGAATTTCTTCAGCCAGAGAGTGGTGAATCTGTGGAACTCTTTGCCACAGAAGACTGTGGAGGCCAGGTCATTGAGTGTCTTTAAGACAGGGATAGATAGGTTCTTGATCAGGGGTTATGGGGAAAAGGCAGGAGGATGGGGATGAGAAAAAATATCAGCCATGATTGAATGGTGGAGCAGACTCGATGGGCCGAGTGGCCTAATTCTGCTCCTATGTCTTATGGTCTTATACTGAAGAGATACTCATACTCTGGGCCCACACAGGAAGGATGGCTGATTGGGTGAGGTCCTGAAGTGGGCCTAAGGAACCCACACCACGGGGAGGAAAGTGGAAACAAAAGTAATGTATCATCCTTCCCCTGGAGAGTGAGCCATTTAAACAGGATTACTGCCGCTCACAACCTGTCAGGGCCATTACTGCAATAAACCATCCAACTAAAAACAGCAGCTAATTAATGCAGCTCAGTCCACCAGAGCGACATACATTCCTGGTCACAGATTCCTACTGGGAATTAGATAAAGAATCATCTGTTTCTCCCTTATACCAATTCCATTAAAAATAGGTACATCACGGGGTTAGATACAGAGTAAAGTTCCCTCTACACTGTCCCCATCAAACACTCCCAGGACAGGTACAGCATGGGGTTAGATACAGAGTAAAGCTCCCTCTACACTGTCCCCATCAAACACTCCCAGGACAGCTACAGCACGGGGTGAGATACACAGCAAAGCTCCCTCTACACTGTCCCCATCAAACACTCCCAGGACAGGTACAGCACGGGGTTAGATACAGAGTAAAGCTCCCTCTACACTGTCCCCCATCAAACACTCCCAGGACAGGTACAGCACGGTGTTAGATACAGAGTAAAGCTCCCTCTACACTGTCCCCCATCAAACACTCCCAGGACAGGTACAGCACGGGGTTAGATACAGAGTAAAGCTCCCTCTACACTGTCCCCATCAAACACTCCCAGGACAGCTACAGCATGGGGTTAGATACAGAGTAAAGCTCCCTCTACACTGTCCCCATCAAACACTCCCAGGACAGGTACAGCAGAGATTAGACACTGACTGAAGTTCTCTCGAAATTGCCACCTGTAGCTAGGTACACCACCCTCTATTTTGTTGTAAAATCTGACAAGTAAATAAAAATTTAGACATATCCAACAGCTAAGAGGCTTACCCTTCAGCCCGAGGGACAGCCTCCAAGCTGTGGGCGGGCGTGGGATGTGAGATGTTCTTGGGAGGGAGCTCAGGCTTTGGGAGGGAGCTCAGGCTTTGGGAGGGGGCTCAGGCTGTGGGAGGAGATAGGGCCCGGGCTGAGGCTCTCGGGAGAGTTCCCAGGCCGTGGGAGACACTTGGGAGTGGGTCCAGATTGAGGTTCTTGGGAGGCTCTCGGGAGAGTTCCCAGGCCGTGGGAGACACTTGGGAGTGGGTCCAGATTGAGGTTCTTGGGAGAGGGCCCAGGTTGAGCTATGTCAACTGTAAAACCCAATCTCTGGAATCCAGTGAGGATCTGTCGATTTGGGTAGAGTCGTGGATTTTCAATTTGAGGCGGAGGTCGAAGCACGGGGAGAGAGTTGCAGATTTTTCAAAGCTAGGATCAAGTGAAATATTTTGAGGCTTCAGTGGGGTTCAGAGGCTGCAAACTGCTAGCAGAGGTAGCAATGGGATTAATAAAATCATTATCAGGCTGGCAATGGCCTGAACCCACACACTCGGTGAGGAACAACATAAGTGCCACAGCAAATTATTTCATTTAAACTTCAAAGAAGATTTTATTGCCCAATTTTAAGAAAGCAGAGTCATAAAATGACCTGCCACTTGATTGGAAGCCAAGGCTCAGATTTGTTGTTCAGTGTCCTGTGACTAAGCTAAAGACAGTTACTTGGACACAAAGATTTCAGACACAAATCCACAGTGTTTCTGAGAAGGATTCCCTCTGCAAATGTGGTAATTTCATCAAAATCAGACAACACGGGGGGAGGCCATTTGACCCATTGTGTTCATGCTGGCTCTTTAGTTCCTCTCTCCCCTGCTCTCTCCTAACACTGTACATTCTCCCTTTTCAAATATATATCCAACTCCCCTTTGAAAGAAATGATTGAATCTGCTTCCACCACCATTTCAGGCAGCGTTTTCATCATTTGTCAGGGGGATTGATTACACAAGGGAGGTTATGCTTCAGTTGTACAGCGCGCGTTGGTGAGAGAGACCACATCTGGAATATTGGTCTTCTTAGTTAAAAAATGTAAATGCATTAGAAGCAGTTCAGAGAAGGTTTACTGGACTAATACCAGGAATGAGTGGATTGTCTTATGAGGAAAGGTTGGAGGGGTTAGGTTTGGAGTTTAGAAGGATAAGAGGCAACTTGATCCAAATCTTTAGGGGTCCCGAGGGGTATTGACAGAATGGATGCTTCATCTTGTCGGAGAATCTAGAACTTTGGGGTCACTGTTGAAAAATTTGTGGTCACTCATTTCAGACAGAGGTGAGAATTTTTTACTCTCGGGGGTGGTGAGTCTCTGGAATTTTCTTCCTCAAAAGGCAGTGGAAGCAGAGTCCTTGAGTGTTTTTAAGGCACAGCCAGATAGATTCTTGATTAACATGGGGGTGAAAGGTCATCAGGAGTAGGCAGGAATGTGGGGTTGAGGTTACAAGCAGATCTTACAGAATGGGAGAGTAGGCTCGAGGGACCGAGTGGCCTACTTCTGCTTCTAATTCTAATGTTCTTATTCCAGATATTTCACTCAGATATAACTCTGAGTGAATACATTCTCATCAGTAGTAATAAATTCACAGGTTCCAATTATCAATGTAACCTGCCCTTTCCCACTCAAAGGGTCAGTGAGAGATGATACAGAACCGCGTTGCAGACAGGATTTGCCCTGTGTCAGGAATATTTCCACCTTTCACCATCTCCTCCTGTTCCTTTCTCCCTCATGTTCTTATTTCACTTCCCCTTGTGAGTGAGCTTAGGATCTTTCATAGAATCCAACAGTGCAGAAGGCCATTCGGCCCACTGTGTCTGCACCGACCACAATCCAACCCGGGCCCCATCCCCATAACCCCACACATTTACACTAGCTAGTCCCCCTGACACTAAGGGGCAATTTAGCATGGCCAATCCACCTAACCCGCACATCTTTGGACTGTGGGAGGAAACCGGAGCACTCAGAGGAAACCCGCGCAGACACGGGGAGAAGGTGCAAACTCCACACAGACATTGGCCCAAGCTGGGAATCGAACCCAGATCCCTGGCACTGTGAGGCAGCAGTGCTCACCACTGTGCCGCTCACATTCTCAGTTGTTTCTGGCAGTTGAGGTGTCTCCTGAAAACTCTACCACATCTGTACAAGGAAGGAGTTTGATTGGAAACTTAGTTGTTCGAGTTAGGCCATGATCTGATAGGCACTGACCTTTGCTGAAAAGGGACCTTGGAGACTGGGATAATTCACCAAGAGCTAATGGCCCCTTTCTGTAATCATTAACTCTCTTCTTCTGCTCACCTTGGGACGCGTGTGCAATGAGGCAGTCTCTCGCTTCTCCTTGGGGCAAAACTGCTCAGGTGGAGCTGTGATTAAATGCTTATTGGTTCGTGAGGGAAACCAGGATTAACCCCTTGAGTTCCAAGTTGTCAGGACTTATTAAAGTTCTGATCTTCTCTGACATGTGAGCCGCTTATAACTCCAGACAACAAGATGAGCTTCTTGTCCAACAAGTGAAGAATCTCTCACCTCCAGACTCTTTCCTCTCACCACTGAGTTCCAGGAGCAAGTCCAGCTCAGGCAAACTGCTCTCCGAAACCACCTCCTCTTGTACTGACTTCCAGAAGCCCCAACCAGCAGCCCACACCACCCAGTCTGAAATCAAGGGCCACTGCTCCAGCACCAACTTCACCTCACTCTTCCCCAGAACATTAAACTCTCCAAAATACGCACTACCTCATTCCTTACTCCCTCAGGCGTTCAAAGTCCAGCATCACGAGGTCAGTGATTCGCAAACTTTATTTTAGCTGAGGGACCCTTTCCAAAATGGATTTGTTTTTTCCCCCCCAAGTTCGTTCTGAGGATGTGAACATTGCTGGCAAGGCCAGCATCTATTGCCCATCTCTAAGTGCCTATGAGATTGTCAATCGCGGACTCCATCATTGGAATTAGAATACTGGGAAGTGTTACATGTACAGAAGGTTTTAAGAATGAATCATAGAGTGATAGAGGTTTACAGCATGGAAACAGGCCCTTCGGCCCAACTTGTCCATGCCGCCCTTTTTAAAAAAAAAACCCTTAAGCTAGTCCCAATTGCCCGCGTTTGGCCCATATCCCTCTATACCCATCTTACCCATGGAACTGTCTAAACGCTTTTTAAAGACAAAATTGTACCCACCTCTACTACTGCCTCTGGCAGCTTGTACCAGACACTCACCACCCTCGGTGTGAAAAAATTGCTCCTCTAGACCCTTTTGTATCTCTCCCCTCTCACCTTAAACCTACACCCTCGAGTTTTAGACTCCCCTACCTTTGGGAAAAGATATTGACTATCTTACTGATCTGTGCCCCTCATTATTTTATAGACCTCTATAAGATCACCCCTCAGCCTTCTACGCTCCAGCGAAAAAAGTTCCAGTCTATCCAGCCTCTCCTTATAACTCAATCCATTAAGGTAGCACCCTAAACTCTTTCTAGTTGAATAATAACCTTTCTATAATAGGGTGACCAGAACTGTACACAGTATTCCAAGTGTGGCCTTACCAATGTCTTGTACAACTTCAAATGCTTTTCAAGAAGCTGATACTTATGAGCAGATAGTGATTGTCATGCTGCTCTGCACAGACCAGGGTGAGGCAGCCTCTGGGGCGATGCATATGCGACCACCGGGCTCCACACTTCAACTGCCCAGGGGGCAAGGGTCTGGCAGATGGAGTACAATGTTGGTAAATGTGAGGTCATCCATTTTGGTAGGAATTACAGCAAAATGGACTATTATTTAAATGGTAAAAAATTGCAGCATGCTGCTGTGCAGAGGGACCTGGGTGTCCTTGTGCATGAATCGCAAAAAGTTGGTTTGCAGGTGCAGCAGGTAATTAAGGAGGCAAATGGAATTTTGTCCTTCATTGCGAGAGGGATGGAGTTTAAAGACAGCGAGGTTATGTTGCAGCTATATAAGGTGTTGGTGAGGCCAGACCTGGAGTACTGTGTACAGTTTTGGTCTCCTTACTTGAGGAAGGATATACTGGCACTGGAGGGGGTGCAGAGGAGATTCACTAGGTTGATTCTGGAGTTGAGAGGGTTGGCTTATGAGGAGAGACTGAGTAGACTGGGGCTATACTCATTGGAATTCAGAAGAATGAGGGGAGATCTTATAGAAACATATAAGATTATGAAGGGAACAGATAAGATAGAAGCAGGGAGGTTGTTTCCACTGGCGGGTGAAACTAGAACTAGGGGGCATAGCCTCAAAATAAAGGGGAGCAGATTTAGGACTGAGTTGAGGAGGAACTTCTTCACACAAAGGGTTGTGAATCTGTGGAATTCCCCGCCCAGTGAAGCAGTTGAGGCTACTTCATTGAATGTTTTTAAGGAAAGGATAGACAGATTTTTGAACAGTAAAGGAATTAAGGGTTATGGTGAGCGGGCTGGTAAGTGGAGCTGAGTCCACGAAAAGATCAGCCATGATCTTATTGAATGGCGGAGCAGGCTCGAGGGGCCAGATGGCCGACTCCTGCTCCTAGTTCTTATAAGGTTGGCACACAGATGTTTGTGGAATCCCCAAATGTAGGTACTGACCCCCAGGTGTTTGTACACCCCAGTCTGAAAACCACTACCACACCACTGTTCTGCATTTCCACTACGTTTGACAGCTATTTCCTACCTTTGGTGCTGGGGCTACTCTTCCTCGCTCTGCACTTCTCGAATTAAAAATTAAAAATAGCAGAACCAATCTGGTTGGTTCTCCGGCTCCTTAAGGCAGTCTGAGCTGTCAGCATCTGGTTCGAATGGATGAGACAGGTTAAGCATTAACATTGTTAACAAAACATTTACCAAGAACTGAACATAGAACGAGGGACATTTATAAACTGCCTGATAACATCTCACAAATTTCACTAAATCCTTCACGGACAAACGATAATTTTGAAATCTAAGGGCCATGATTATAAAATGCAGCAGCCATTTTATAGACATGGATATCATAGGCAGCCGGAGGGGTGGGGGGTGGGTACTGACCCTCTGACAGTGCGGCACTCCCTCAGTACTGACCCTCTGATGGTGCGGCACTCCCTCAGTACTGACCCTCTGACAGTGCAGCACTCCCTCAGCACTGACCCTCTGACAGTGCAGCACTCCCTCAGCACTGACCCTCTGACAGTGCGGCACTTCCTCACACTGACCCTCTGACAGTGCGGCACTCCCTCAGTACTGACCCTCTGACAGTGCGGCACTCCCTCAAGCACTGACCCTCTGACAGTGTGGCACTCCCTCAGCACTGACCCTCTGACAGTGCGGCACTCCCTCAGTACTGACCCTCTGACAGTGCGGCACTCCCTCAGTACTGACCCTCTGAAAATGCAGCACTCCCTCAGTACTGACCCTCTGACAGTGTGGCACTCCCTCAGTACTGACCCTCTGACAGTGTGGCACTCCCTCAGTACTGACCCTCTGACAGTGCGGCACTCCCTCAGTACTGACCCTCTGATAGTGTGGCACTCCCTCAGTACTGACCCTCTGACAGTGCGGCACTCCCTCAGTACTGACCCTCTGACAGTGCGGCACTCCCTCAGTACTGACCCTCTGACAGTGCGGCACTCCCTCAGCACTGACTCTCTGACAGTGCGGAGTCTCCTTAGTCCTGGAGCATTGTGTGGCTTGAGATTGGATAGTATTTCACACGGTGTTTCTTGAACTCATTTTTCACCAATAAAGAAAAGAAATTGCATTCATGTAGCACCTTGAACATTGCAATTGTTTCGACAGTGCTTCATAGAAGCAGTAGAAGAAATTTGGCGCCCTGCCCACAGAGATATTATTGGCAGAAGGTCTGGGGAGGGAATTCCAGAATTAATGATCCAGGCAACTGGCCCCAGTGCTTGTGTGATTAAAATCGGGGATGTGCCAGAGATCAGAGGTGAAAGGGCGCAGAGTTCTGGGAGGGTTGCCAGACTGGAGATGTGTCTGAAAAAGGAAGGGGCAAGAAAGCAAGGATAAGAATTTTAAATCTGAGGCTTTGGTGGACTGGGAAACAGTATAATCCAAGGTCACATTGCAAAGTTCATGACTATAATGCCATATTTCACATAATCCTGAGCGCAGCAGTTGCCAAATACCACACAACACTTGATCCGTATAATTATATTTTTCAATCGATATGTTGCTGTGGGGTGTTGGGCTGGATTCCACCGGAGGACAATGCCAAGCACAACTGCTGGTATCCTTTAGTCAGGAACAGCTGAACAGACCCACGGGAATCTGGCCAACGAATCGGTAGCTGGAGTGGATGGGAGAGGATGGAAGTTTCCCTCCTGCAGAGGGAACCAGCCTCCCATCCATTGACTCTGTCTACACTTCCCGCTGCCTCGGCAAAGCAGCCAGCATAATTAAGGACCCCACGCACCCCGGACATTCTCTCTTCCACCTTCTTCCTTCGGGAAAATGATACAAAAGTCTGAGGTCACGTACCAACCGACTCAAGAGCAGCTTCTTCCCTGCTGCCATCAGACTTTTGAATGGACCTACCTCACATTAAGTTGATCTTTCTCTACCCCCTAGCTATGACTGTAACGCTACATTCTGCACTCTCGTTTCCTTCGCTATGAACGGTATGCTTTGTCTGTACAGTGCGCAAGAAACAATACTTTTCACTGTATGTTAATACATGTGACAATAATAAATCAAATCAAATCAAAGGGAAGGATAAAGCAAAAGGATGGGTCTGTGGAAAGCATGCAGCTTCCTCGAGATTTTGAAAGGGTGCAGGTCAGGGGCTACTGTAACGGAGCTGCGATTGATCGTATAACAGACAGGGCATCGCAGCTCCCCTTGTTTCTGCCCGAGCCTCCCCAGTTACAGGCTGCATCCCTGTTATATCCACTGTGTAAACTGGAATCACTGCTCCTCCTCCTGAGTATTTACTGCCACCTGATGTTCGCCCCTGGAACACTCGCAGGAATTTACAAAGCCAGTGCTCAGAGTGGAGCGAGCAAACCCAAATCCATTCCCTGCTAGCTCCTAAAACCAAATTCAAATTCCAATTGAATCCCAATTCAAGGTCCCCACAAGAGAGACAAACAAGATCCAAGCTGACTAGATGATGCATTGCATCCCACCTTGGGCTCGATCTGATGCTTGATCTTCGCCAAAAGGCTGAGAAGCCACAGGAAAGTTTTCTTAAAGTTTAAAGTTAAAGTTTTTTAAAAAAGTTTGTTTATTTATTAGTGTCACAAGTAGGCTTACATTAACACTGCAATGAAGTTACTGTGAAAATCCCCTAGTTGCCACACTCCGGCACCTGTCCGGGTACACTGAGGGAGAATTTAGCACGGCCAATGCACCTAACCAGCACGTCTTTCGGACTGTGGGAGGAAACCCTCGCAGACACGGGGAGAATGTGTGGACTCCACACAGACAGTGACCCAAGCTGGGAATCGAACCTGGGTCCCTGGCGCTGTGAGGCAGCAGTGCTAACCACTGTGCCACCCCCGGGAAATGAAGGAAATGCTTCATCCAAAAGTCAAGCAACTGAAAAATGCCCAGCTTAGTTTTCTACATACTCCCCCCCCCCTCAAAGGGTAACATCACAGCCCCCTGGTGATAATCAACGACAAATGACTTGCATTCACGAAACACCCTTAATGTTGATGCGGAGATGCCGGCGTTGGACTGGGGTGGGCACACCAAGAAGTCTCACAACACCAGGTTAAAGTCCAACAGGTTTATTTGATACCGCGAGCTTTCGGAGCGCTGCTCCGCTTCACCTGATGAAGGAGCAGCGCTCCGAAAGCTCGTGATACCAAATAAACCTGTTGGGCTTTAACCTGGTGTTGTGAGACTTCTTACTGTCCCTTTAAGGTTGCAAGATGTCCATAAGAACTTCACAGGCAAGTTGTCAGAAAAAAAATAACAAGCCACGTAAAGAGCTTCAAGAAATTCTTCTTGGGTGTGACCAACATCAGTTGTCCACTCCTAGTTGACCTTGATGGTGAACTAGCCAATGATGCCAAGACCCCATAAAAGATCTCCTTATGTGGCGTTATTAGGGCAGGTGACC
Organism: Mustelus asterias; assembly: GCF_964213995.1. NCBI lineage: Eukaryota > Metazoa > Chordata > Chondrichthyes > Carcharhiniformes > Triakidae > Mustelus > Mustelus asterias. Next base: position 3,684,553 of record NC_135829.1, on the reverse strand, counting down.
AAAAGTTTATTGTGACACTCCCTGATAATCAGCTCAATTCTACTCTGGTTTCACTCCTTGGTATTTTATATTAAAAACAAACATAGACACACATTGTGTAGATTTGCTTTGATATATTTTATTTGAAAGATAGAATGAAAAATGACACTTAAAAAAAAAAACACTAGCTCACAGATAAGTCCTATTTAAATATTACTGTACACTTCACAATAACTGAATCCAACATGTCCGAAGGTATGTCACAAGAAACAGATACACAATGGTAAATATTTAATAAAATTAGTTTAAAAAATGGACCAGCTGCTATTACAAATAAAAAGGTTAACAGGGACCTACAGATCAAGAGGTCAGAATAAATTAAAAGAATTTAAAAATAAATGGACATTGATAAAATTCAATGATGATAAGGAAGGTGGAATAGGAAGAGATCTTTAATACTGAGCTCAACCCAGCTTCAATGTAACAATCCAAGGGATGGGTTTGCGTACGGATAGGAATGCTCCAGATTCCCATTCTCCAAGCCAACCGTTGCAATCATCTCCCTCTCCTTCCTAAGGTGCAGAGTTTCATGGGGTACAGTTATGGTGCTATATCTGTGCAGCACCTGTCAACCCAGACTGGGATAGTGATGGGTTAGATACTCCGAGGGAGCAGAGATTGAACCAGGTGTCCATACGCAAAGACACACTGAGTAGCTAGTTGGGGGGGGAATTAACTCAAATGGTAGAGCGCTAAGCTTTGCACGTGAGAGGTAGTGGGATCGATGCTCACATTCTCCACTCTGATTTAGGGGGTGGCGCAGTGGTTAGCACTGCTGCCTCACAGTGCCAGGGACCGGGTTCGATTCCCGGCTTGGGTCACTGTCTGTGCGGAGTCTGCATGTTCTCTCCGTGTCTGCGTGGGTTTCCTCCGGGTGGTCCGGTTTCTTCCCATGTTCCAACGCATTAGGTGTATTGGCCATGCCAAATTGTCCCTTTGTGTCAGGGGAATTAGCAGGGGAAAATACGTGGGGTTACAGGGTTAGGGTCTGAGTGGGACTGTTGTCGGTGCAGGCTGGATTGGCCGAATGGCCTCCTTCTGCACTGTAGGGATTCTATGGTTCTACAAACGGGAATCTAGGCTGAGACTAGCTATAACTTGACCTAAACCAGGTCGGAGTATGCACAAGGGGTCGGTGCATTTCTGAAGCATAGCACTGCTGGATTCTGCTTCTGGAGACCCACATTCTACCCGGGGACATCGACAGGATTGTGCGCAATACGGGTTTGGCGACCTGTCCAAATGGCCCAAGAACCATCGGGTGGGCTGTAAAAGACAGCGTTCCATGTGACCCTGTGGGATTCCCGCCCAAGTTAAAGTCACTGTGTCCTTAAGGTCTGCAGGACTGTAGGGAGCTTAGCAGGGGACATGAGCATGCTGAGACCTCACACTGCCTTTCCTCAGCTGCTGATCACTGTTAGTTTGGACGGGCCTGAGGATTGATTGAAGCTCTTTGTGGGGTAACAGCTCTGAATCGCTTTTTTGTTGTACCAGACAAAAGTTCTTCTAAAACAAAAAAGGCTTTTCTAAGAAATTGCAAATGACAAAATATAGATGCATTTATACAACTCTGATTAATCAGCACCAAACATATTGGATGACTTTAATCAGACCATAAAACCTTCTCACTCCCCATCCTGATAGACCCCGATAGTAATTCCCACACATCCGGCTTTTAACGCAGGATATCACCAGCAAATAGCACACGTGGAAGGTGCTGGAATTGCAATTTAGGGTAAAAAAGAGATTGTATGAACGACCACGATATTCTTCACCTGGTGAAAAGGATAATGTCAATACAGACCTTCCTCTACCGTCGGTCCAGTATTTATTCCTCCTGCTTCTCCGTTCCACTCTTGCTTCTGCAGGTTCTCAAAGGGCAAGAACTAGCTTTTCCTTGATTACATTTTGGCATCCAAAACATCAGAGGGGAATCGACCCTTGCAACGAATGAGACGATGGTTCGAGTCTGCAGGAGGGGACGATGAGACAGAGCCACCTTGACTCAGTACAGGAAGAGACCTCCAGGAGTTCTGGAACGGAAGGTTTCTGGTCAACAGAATAGGAAACGTAGAGGCAACATTCTGTCCGGAGTCTTGCTGAGTCACAGCCTTTGGAGGTGAAAAGTCAGCGATCGATTTACACATAGTACCGGCACTGGACAGTACAATGAAAACACAACTCGACCAAATCAACATGCGGCGCACGGAGATAGCAGAACTCCAATGTCTGATGAGGCTTCACTGACAAACCGCACCGTTTGCAAACAAGGAAACATCTTCAAAAACAGCCAAGGCAGAATACGCTGAGAAGCTGATTCATAACAAGGCCGACACGAAACTCTTACAAAAGGTAAAATAAATGGCTTATAAACCATGCGAGGCGACAGAGATCTGCACATCGTTGCGTTAGAAATTCCCACGCGACGTCAGTCTTGGTGAGAGTGCTGCTCTCAGCACGAATCGTACAAAGATTCCCTCAGAAAGGCGATCCAAGACTGAATCCCATTTCTTGGGATGGGGGGGGGGGGGTTTTTTGCAAAGGAAAATCCGTATTTCAGCTCCATCAGCAGGAGATTGAGATGGTTGATCCTCAATCAGCAGGAGATTGAGATGGTTGATCCTCAATCAGCAGGAGATTGAGATGGTTGATCCTCAATCAGCAGGAGATTGAGATGGTTGATCCTCAATCAGCAGGAGATTGAGATGGTTGATCCTCAATCAGCAGGAGATTGAGATGGTTGATCCTCCATCAGCAGGAGATTGAGATGGTTGATCCTCAATCAGCAGGAGATTGAGATGGTTGATCCTCAATCAGCAGGAGATTGAGATGGTTGATCCTCAATCAGCAGGGGAAATGCTGCCTCTTCATGGTTTCTGGATTTCGCAGGCGGTATTCTAACCTCTCAAACACTGAGCCACGATAACAACCTTCCATCCCATTGGCATTTAAGTTCCGTGGGTAAGGCCTACAATTTCTAATCACAGTGCACTTTCAGGTCCAGCTTCAAGATATGAAGAAACAATTGATTCTTTCCAAAAAAAAATACAACATTCAGATTGCAATTTTCCGTCGATTAAGGCATTCAGTGGGTATGTTAACCTTACAGTATAGCAACTAAAAATATAGATTTTCACCATCTTGATATCAGTAACTCTGATTATATATTATATAAATTCCTCCCCACACAAGCAAGCATTTGCCTTGTGAATAAAGAGTTATAAATTATATTTATATTTCAAAGTGGGGGAGGGGGAGTTACAGCTGCCTATTGCACAAGCCTCTGTTAGACAGGTGAGGAAGTCGGGTTCTGAAGGGGTCACTTGTTTCTCCACAAGGCCCTTATTCTGCTCCTTAAAAATGTTTACATTTCATAAACTGTTTAGAAACGCAATAATTCAGAATTGGTGTGGTTTGATTTCAAAATTGCAACAAACTGAGGGTTAGGTTGGTGTTACAGCTTAACCATAGTAACCAGTTACTACCTGCCCCCCCCCCCCCCCCCCCCCCACCGAAACCCCATTCCAGTAACCTGCCCTTCCTGGTTCTAGCATCCAGGTTTGCCCTTCAGGTCCCAGCGCCTGGGGTCTGGCTCTCCTGGTCCCAGTAACCTGCTCCTCATGCCCCCAGCGACAGCCCCTCCTCATCTCGGATACTGCCCTTGAGGCTCCCAGTGGCTGGGGCCTGATCCTCTAGCTCCCAGCATCTGCCCCTTATGGTCCCCAGTAACCTGCCCCTCCTGGTCTTGGTCACTGCCCTTCACGCTCCCAGCGCCCAAGGGTCTGGCCCTCCTGGTCCCAGTCATTAAAGCAAGTGGAAATTCCGTTAACTTCAATCAACAGCCTCCTGCTACTCGAAAGATTGGGCATTTATTCAGACTCTCTCCTCGCTGTCTGAAAGGCACAGACCTGTGCTGGATTCCAGTTGCCACCCGCTACTTTCTTCATGTCTGAACCTAACACAGCCAACATTGGCAGAGCTTCCATCAAAAAAAAGGCAATTATGGTCGAGCTTGGGACCGTCTTCCCCCAACACGTGGAATTCCCAACCAGTGTCCTGGCTGATTTCCTGTCCCTTTAGGCGTTGTGACACAGGGTAGCTACCCCACTTACTGTCACAGCACAGACCATGAACCCGCTGGAATATACAGCTCAGTACCATAAGCAGCAACAGGTGTTGAAACAACGCTCTGGAATTCAATATCTCAACAGAGGTCTCAATTAGCTGTAGTGGTTTAGAAAGATGCAGATTAGCAAGTGTAAAAAGACTAACGTTTTATAAAATGCAGATATTCTGGTTTTGATGTGAAAAGCTAAGATTTAAAATCTGTAAACAATTTGCATTACATGTCATCTATTTAAGTCAAATACAGTACAATTATGTGCCCTGTGCTGGGGTGGTTAATATCTGGCAATGGTCAGCTTAAACTGAAAAACATTTCAACCTTAACTCGACTAAACATACACAGAAATGTATACAGTAAAAAACAGAAAGCAATGACTAGTGCTTTAATGATTAAAAAAAGGTCTCGTTGCAGATGTGCCACTCTGTAAATGTGTTCCTTCACTCTTTAGTGTCCAGATATATTCTCTCCCGCCATCACCACTACAATAACAAGTTGCGGCAGTTACACTCTATCCGTCCTGAATGTATCTTCTATCGAGGGGTCAGCCAGAACCAGATCTGGGTCACTGAGCATGCTCAGTCCATCTAGGCTAAGTGGTTCGATCTTTAATTCATCGTCCAGTTGAAACTGGCCGTCGGTGTCCAGGGTCATGTCTGGGACACCGGCTAGAGCACTGCTGATATCCTTGGACAAGCTTGGCGGAGAGTCTCCTGAAGTGTAACAGAAGTAGAGTGAGGTAACTAGCACAGGGCAGCACCCTAAACGTACAGACCCTTTTCTTTATCTGCTGCTCTCCCCGTCACACGAGCTGTCCTGGTTCTCTGCTGATTTCAATGGCGGTCCAACAGTGACCCATTTCTTAATCCAGAGGGGTGGGAGCAATGTGGAACCCATTGCCACATGGCTGGGATCAACAGCAGAGATGGATTTAAGGTGAACCAAGATAAGCATGAGAGAGAAAGGAGTAGCAGGATATGCGGACAACTCCCGATAGGTTTGATGTGGAGATGCCGGCGTTGGACTGGGGTGAACACAGTAAGAGTTTTAACAACACCAGGTTAAAGTCCAACAGGCTTATTTGGTAGCAAATGCCATTAGCTTTCGGAGCGCTGCTCAAAGGAGCAGGAGCAGCGCTCAGAAAGCTAATGGCATTTGCTACCAAATAAACCTGTTGGACTTTAACCTGGTGTTGTTAAAACTCTTACTCCGATAGGTTTGTCAGGGCTGTGATCAATTATGGACAGAGTTTCTTCAACACATCTCCGAATGTTTAAAGCCGGTACTACACAGTCAGAGTTAACACAATCAACTTTCTCTTCCAAAATCTTGGTACCAAAGACAATGGGAAAAAGAACAAAGAAAATTACAACACAGGAACAGGCCCTTCGGCCCTCCAAGCCTGCACCGACCATGCTGCCCGACTTAACTAAAACCCCCTACGCTTCCAGGGACCATATCCCTCTATTCCCATCTCATTCATGTACTTGTCAAGACACCCCTTAAAAGTCACTACCGTATCCGCTTCCACTACCTCCCCCGGCAACGGGTTCCAGGCACCCACCACTCTCTGTGTAAAACATCTGCCTCGTACATCTCTTTTAAAACTTGCCCCTCGCACCTTAAACCTGTGCCCCCTAGTAATTGACTCTTCCACCCTGGGAAAAAGCTTCTGACTATTCACTCTGTCCATGCCTCTCATAATCTTGTAGACTTCTATCAGGTCTCCCTTCAACCTCCGTCGCTCCAGTGAGAACAAACCAAGTTTCTCCAACCGCTCCTCATAGCTAATGCCCTCCATACCAGGCAACATCCTGGTAAATCTTTTCTGTACCCTCTCCAAAGCCTCCACATCCTTCTGATAGTGTGGCGACCAGAATTGAACACTATATTCCAAGTGCGGCCTCACTAAGGTTCTATAAAGCGTCAACATGACTTGCCAATTTTTAAACTCAATACCCCGGCCGATGAAGGCATGCATGCCGTATGCCTTCTTGACTACCTTCTCCACCTGCATTGCCACTTTCAGTGACCTGTGTACCTGTACACCCAGATCCCTTTGCCTATCAATACTCCTAAGGGTTCTGCCATTTACTGTATATTTCCGATCTGTATTAGACCTCCCAAAATGCATTACCTCACATTTATCTGGATTAAACTCCATCTGCCATCCCTCCACCCAGGTCTCCAACCGATCTATATCCTGCTGTATCCTCTGATGGTCCTCATCGCTATCTGCAAGTCCACCAACCTTTGTGTCGTCCACAAACTTACTAATCAATCCAGTTACATTTTCCTCCAAATCATTTATATATATTACAAACAGCAAAGGTCCCTGCAGTGATCCCTGAGGAACGCCACTTGTCACAGCCCTCCATTCAGCAACGCACCCTTCCACTGCTACCCTCTGTCTTCTTTGACTGAGCCAGTTTTGTATCCACCTTGCCAGCTCACCTCTGAGCCCATGCGACTTCACCTTCTGCACCAGCCTGCCATGAGGAAGACACTTGAGATCTTCCAGCAAAATTCCAAGGACACAAGGAAATTCCTGACCTCAATTAGGTTCATACTGATGAGATGATAATACAGCACAGAAACAGGCCATTTGGCCCAACTGATCCATGCTGGTTCTTACCCTCCACATGAACCTCCTCCAATCCCTCTTCATCTCAACCTATCAACACAGTGTGAAGAAACGTCACTTATTTCAACTCTGCTTCTCTCTCTACAGATGCTTCCCAACATGCTGACGCTTTCTAGTATTTTCCGGTTTATTTCAGACTTCCAACATCAGCAGTATTTGGCCTTTGTTCCCATCAATATAATCCTTCTACTCCTTTTGCCCTCACGCATTTACCTCGCTTCCCTAAATCAATGCTAGAGCGGAGTTTCTTACCTGTTAAAATGATGTTGGGAATGTTCCCAGCGCAGGTGGAGTACAGCAGGTTGGGTTTCAGTTGCGATTGGTCTTGTAGGCTCAAACCCATGGAGGAGGCCTGGGAATAGTGAAGGCTGGAACCCGGGTTATAGAAGTTGTTGCTGCATATTGCCAAAGTGTTGACTGGGCTTTCCAACATGTTGAACTGCTCCAGCTGTGGAGTTGGGGGAGGTAAGGAGATCAGAGAGGAAAAAGAACAGTCTTGAGAATTTTACCCCTGCTGTAGGACAATGTGGGTTGGTCAATCATTCCACACGTGGCCAATCTAAAGCCTCTTTCAACCTAGTTTAAGAAAGAAGTCTCACCAGGTTAAAATCCAACAGGTTTATTTAGAATCACGAGCTTTCGGAGCGCTGCTCCTTCATCAGGTGAATGACTGCAGTAGTGTCCGTACTCATCTTGTGAGGCTACTTACTGTGCCCACCCCAGTCCAATGCCGGCAACTCCACATCAATCTAGTTCGAAGCATGGGCTATTTAGCTTCGAATGAGGTTCAGGTACCTCTCATTGGTTTGGCCTGTTTGAGTTCTGTGGTACTTTGGCAATCCTGATTCAGAACGCCAGGATTTGTTAGCCATGACTCTGTGGGTGGCACATTCGCCTCAGCTTCCAAGCACGAGTTCAAGCCCCATTCCAGAGGCGAGGAGAACAAAGCTGAGCAGCATCGAGGGAGTGCGACACTGTCGAAGGCGCTGCCTTTTGGACAAGAGGACCCATCTGCTCTCTCGGGCAGATGTAAACAAAAAACCCATGGTAATCTTTTGAAGAAAAACAGGGGAGTTATCCTTGATGTCCTGGTCAATATTAATCCCCCATCAACATCATAAAAACAGGATGATCTGCTCATGATCACACTACTATTGGTGAGAGCTTGCTGTGGGCAAATTGGCTTCTGTGTTTCCTACACTGCAACAGCAATTACATTTCAAAAGTATGTGACTGGCCGTATAGTAATTGGGTTGTCGAGGTTGTGAAAGGCACCATATAAATCCAAGTATTTCTTTCTCTTGGGTAATTATTAATTGGGACAGGGGTTTAAAGGTCTCTCGGGCTCCATGGAACAGAAACAAAGCTTTGATATACAGTGTTTACTCAGAAACGAACATGTGGCAGTATATTTCTGTGCACTGGTGTCAGGAATGTAAACTTTGACGGAAACTGGAGTTGATTTTGGAACTAGTTGTGGGGTAGAGAGGTACACAGTTTCACTTCAACCACTTTACACAGAGGGTGATGAAAGAACGCAAAGGCTGACTGAGTCAGTGAATTCAAGAGGGACATTTGACTGACGACTGTGGGGTTTCGATGATCTGGTATGTTATGAGCTTCTGGTCAGACAGGCAGAATTTACTATGTTCATCTTTGGGGTGGTCGCTGGAGAAAGTACCCACAGGTGAGCTCAACATAGCTTAGAAGGTCACAAGGGTCGTGGTCAAAGAGCAGGCGGCAAGGAGGTGGGTTGCCATGGGCAGCAGGTGACAGGAAGCTTTTAGATGGTGATGAGAAGAGGCTCGGTGGTCTCTGGAATGCTCTTCCCAGACAGCAGTGGAGGCTGCGTCACTGAATACATTGAAGGCTGAGTTACGCAGAGCTTTGACTGCCAAGGGTGATGGGGGTCATGCAGGAAAGTGGAGTTAAGGCCACAATCAGATCAGCCACGATCTTATCAAATGGTGGAGCAGGCGCAAGGGGGTGAATGGCCTACTCCTGCTTTTATTTCTAATGATTTTATGTTTTTATTTCAAGCTGCCCTTCGGAATTCAGCTAGTGAAGGTCTGGCGGTGGTTACATTGCTCACAGACTGATGGACGGACAGATGAAGAGAACGGGTTAATGTAAACACCACAACTGGTCACTGGTTGAGATGAAGAGTGGGAGGGTCACATCACACGCTGATGATGAAGATACACCACCACGTAAAATAATTGGCATACCATAAACCGATCACATTCTGACATCTCTAGACTGTGGATCTCCATTGGTCTGCTGAGGGCAAACCTCCATACCTGCTGTGACAACGGTTTGGCTTGTCTGGCAACCAAGTGCTGCTCAAAATATGGATCGCTGAAGATGTTATCCAATGTGTCATTCTGTCAAATTGGACAAAGAGGGGATGAAAACAGCTTGTGCAAAAAGCTTCACAGAATAGTTCATCCAATCTACTCCTGGGTTCATTTAATATCATGCAGGTTATTCTGCGTGAATAGTGCCGTAACAAATTACTCTTAACCTCTATTATCTCAACATTATATATATTATAAGAAGTCTCACAACACCAGGTTAAAGTCCAACCAGTTTAATTTGGAATCACAAGCTTTCGGAGCGCTGCTCCTTCATCAGGTGAGTTCTGACTCACGGTAGCTCAGTGGTTAGCGCTGCTGCCTCACAGCGCCAGGGACCCGGGTTGGATTTTCGGCTTGGGTCACTGTCTGTGTGGAGTTTGCACATTCTCCACGTGTCTGCGTGGGTTTCCTCCGGGTGCTCCGGTTTCCTCCCACAGTCCGAAAGACATGTTGGTTAGGTGCATTGCCGGAATGTGGCGACTCGGGGAATTTCACAGTAACTTCATTGCAGTGTTAATGTAAGCCTTACTTGGGACTAATAAATAAACTTTAAAACCTTACTTTATATAATATATATATATATATAATTAAAAATCTATTCAGGCAATGTTAAATCCATGTTTCCCTTAGTTGGCCTGGTAGCGATAGATCAAAGTGAGTTACTGTTGAAATTTAGGATGTTAATTAGTAAATAAAAGAGCGACTGTACAATCTATTTAATTCCAGGTTCCTTTCTGACAGCCGTGAGTCTAGGAGCTGTCTTATTCCATTCATCCAGCAGGAGGCTTAGCTGAAACAAATAGTTGTGTGCATGCACTGACTTTGCCTCATTCAGGGTGGTGACTGACTAGTGACTGAGCTAAAACACTGACTTGAAGCAGAGTTTTCAGTCTTCCACACACACGGATGAGCTATGGGATGGTCAGTCAGTAGCAGACATCTGTTTGCATTTTAATGAAGGGGGAACGCTCCGAAAGCTCGTGCTACCAAATAAACCTGTTGGACTTTAGCCTGGTGTTGTGAGACTACTTACTGTGCCCACCCCAGTCCAACGCCGGCATCTCCACATCATTTAAAATCTGAATCAGCTAGATTGTTCTTTAGCAGATACCATCGTGACTTTTAAGGGGCGTCTGGACAAATACATGAATAGGATGGGAATGGAGGGATATGGTCCCCGGAAGGGTAGGGGGTTTTAGTTCAGTTGGGCAGCATGGTCGGTGCAGGCTTGGAGGGCCGAAGGGCCTGTTCCTGTGCTGTAATTTTCTTTGTTCAATAACAGCTTGAAAGTGGGGCCCTGATTCAGGTGTCACTAATGTGTATTGTGACAGTTTCCATGTTCCTCCATTGGCCTCTTGCTCCTCCCTATCTCTGTAACCTCTTCCATAGAATCCCTACAGTGCAGAGGAGGCCATTCAGCCCATCGAGTCTGCACCGACAACAATCCGACCCAAGCCCTATGCCCGTTACTCCACATATTTATCCTGCTAGTCCCCCTGACACTAACGGGCAATTTGAGCATGGCCAATCCACCTAACCCGCACATCTTTGGACTGTGGGAGGAAACAGGAGCACCCGGAGGAAACCGACACAGACACGGGGGAGAATGCGCCAATTCCACACAGAGAGTGACCCGAGGCTGGAATCTCTGGTGCTGTGAGGCAGCAGTGCTAACCACTGTGCCACCGTTCTGCCCGAGTCTTCCAGTCTTACAACCCTCTGAGATCCTTGTGCTTCTCCAATTCTGCCCTCTGACGCATCCCCCATTTTAATCACTCCACCATCAGCATCCGTGCCTTCAGCTGCCTGGGCCCTAACCCCTGAACCTCTTCACTTCTTGATCCTCTTTTAAGATGTTCCTCATTATCTCCCTCTTTGCTTGGTAAAAGAGGGAGTTATAAGCCAACTCCTTATATGGCTTAGCACCATGCTTTATTTGATGACTGCACCTGTGAAAAGCCTTGGAATGTTTAACTATCTAAAGGGTGCTATACAAATGCAAGTTGTTGTTACTATTCTTTCTTCATGAAATCAGCAGTGTAGTAAATTCACTGTTCACTGTATGAAATCTTTAAATTACTCGTTTTATTGTAAAATAATCCATGGTGCTCATTTACAGCCACATCACCTCAGCAGCGTGTCGCCTAACAGTTATTAATAGATTAAGTGAAGGGACATCAGCAAATGGATATCAATAATGGGCAAGTTCAAAACTTAAAAGAATAGAACTGGGTACTTTCTAAATGGTGAAAAGTTGCAAGTGGCAGAGACATCCATTGACTCCGTCTACTCTTCCCGCTGCCTCAGAAAAGCAGCCGGCATAATTAAGGACCCCACGCGCCCCGGACATTCTCTTCCTCCACCTTCTTCCTTCTGGAAAAAGATACAAAAGTCTAGTCTGAGCTTCTTCCCTGCTGCCGTCAGGCTTTTGAATGGGCCTACCTCGCATGAAGTTGATCTATCTCTACACCCTAGCTATGACTGTAACGCTACATTCTGCACTCTCTCCTTTCCTTCTCTATGAGCAGTATGCTTTGTCTGTATAGCGCGCAAGAAACAATACTTTTCACTGTATGTTAATACATGTGACAATAACAAATCAAATCAAAGAGATTTGGGGTCCAGGTATCTAGATTGTTAAAATATCACGGACAAAAAGATTAATGGAAAGCTGGCCTTAATATCTCAAGGACGAGGAGACAAAGGGGTAGAAATCATGTTTCAGGAATACAAAGGCCTGGTTAGAGCACACCTGGAGTTACTGTGAGCAGTTCTGGGCACCCCCCCACACAGGCACGCACACTTTGTACACACATATATATATGTGTGCGTGTTTGTGTGTGTTTGTGTGTGCATGTATGGTGTGTGAGAATTGACTGTTACATACAATAACTGGTACTTACACTGGGAGACTGCAGTTCTAGTGGTGATGGCTGAGAGAGGTGATGAAGAGGAGACACAGGCGACTGTCCCTGTGGAAGCTGCGAATGCTGCACCTTCTGCTGGGGCGAGTGGAATTGCTGATAGAGGGGATACGGTGGTAGGTGTTCCATTGTCATATTACTCGTATCCAAGGCAACTCCCTGTGAACCAGAAGCAGATTTAGACCGGGCGTTGGGGGGCTGAAACAGCTGGCTTCTCCCCGGTCCATTTGTCCCCCTCCTCAACCCAAACATTAGCTCTGAGTACGCACGTAAAGCTGTGGTTATTTCTGCTTTGGAACTTTTTTGCCCCAAACTAACATCCCTTTTAAATGAGAACAACGTGTCTCTCCCCTTCAGCTGTCTAGCTCACCGTCCAGACAGGGCTGCTTCAGTGAGCAGGCAGGTACACGCTGCAATTTGAAAATCGCTGCATCCCTGCCCCCAACATGGAAACCTCCTATCATCAGGACGCAGCTGCACCGTCGTTAAGCTGCAGACACGGTTAAGGCAGCCCATCACTCTTACTTGTGCAATTGAAGACAGCGTTGGAGACATCGTTGGCGAGAACTGCTTGCTCAGAGCCCGCCGGGACTCCATCCCCGGTGAGAGGGTCAGCGGGCTGACCGGTGTCTGCCGTCGCCGTGGCGAGCTCTTCAAGGCGGTTGGTATGGATGGGTTGCTTAGCGATGACCGTAGTGAGGAGTGGATGGAGGGGTTGCTGAGGGAGTGGTTGTTCAAAGGAGACTGCAGCACTGAGTTGCTGAGTGAAGCCTGTATTGATGGGTTACTCAGAGAGCTGTGCAAAGAGGCGGACAGACCTAGAAAAACGGAAAATGAAAAATCAATGTTGTTTTAATAATAATCTCATCGAGATCTGAAACGCACTGCCTCAAAATCCACTTGATGTGGAGATGCCGGCGTTGGACTGGGATAAACACAGTAAGAGTTTTAACAACACCAGATTAAAGTCCAACAGGTTTATTTGGTAGCAAAAGCCATCTGGCATTTGCTACCAAATAAACCTGTCGAAATCCACTGGCAGCATTTTAACAGCAACATTCAGAAGAGAATTGGATAATGCTTAAAAGCACAGTAGCACAGTGGTTAGCACTGCTGCCTCACAGTGCCAGGGACCCGGGTTCGATTCCCGGCTTGGGTCTGCGTGGAGACTGCACGTTCTCCCCGTGTCTGCATGGGTTTCCTCCGGGTGCTCCAGTTTCCTCCCACATTCTGAAAGACGTGCTGGTTAGGGTGCATTGACACGAACAGGCGCCGGACTGTGGCGACTAGGGGAATTTCAGAGTAACTCCATTACAGCCTTACTTGTGACTGATAAATAAACTTTAACTTTACTTTAAGATTTGCAGGGCAATGAGGTAAGAACAAGTGAGGAGAGGGACTCATTGGATTGCTCCTTCAACGAGCTAGGACAAGCATGATGGGCTGAATAACCTTCTTCTGAGCTGCATAATTCTCAACTTTTCAATAAACATGGGTGCATGAGACAAGAGGTTGAAATTTATTTATTATTGTCACAAGTAGGCTTACATGAACATTGTAATGAAGTTACAGTGAAAATCGCCTAGAAAGCATCTACATGAAACTCACTAACTTGGTAAAGTTGCCACAGCCCCAGATGACCAGAGGCTGGTGATGATTCATCCGAGGATCACCGCGCCTCAGGCGAGAGACGAGGTTGAGAAGGCGAGACCTTCAGGAATAATCTCAGCCGGTACGGGAATTGAACACACTCTGTTGGTGTCGCTCTGTATCACTAACCAGCCGTCCAGACAACTGAACTAAACTGACCTCCCCCCAACTTATTGTCAACGCAGAACTGAATAAATATCAGAAAAAATTCCTACACATTGCAAGGTTGCAAGTTGAATCCTCAGTGTGTGCTGAATTGGTTGGCAGGAGGGGTGCTACAATCACCCTCACGACCTCAGGGCAGCACGGTGGCACAGTGGGTTAGCACTGCTGCTTCACAGCGCCAGGGACCCGGGTTCGATTCCCGGCTTGGGTCACTGTCTGTGTGGAGACTGCACATTCTCCCCGTGTCTGTGTGGGTTTCCTCCGGGTGCTCCGGTTTCCTCCCACAGTCCAAAGACGTGCTGGTTAGGGTGCATTGACCCGAACAGGTGCCGGACTGTGGCGACTTGGGGAATTTCACAGTAACTTCATTGCAGTGTTAATGTAAGCCTGACTTGTGACTAATAAATAAACTAAATAAACGATTCCTGACTCCCAATGGGAGAGTAATTGGGAATCTGCCAGAGTGCCCAGCCTCTGACCAGTCACCTGTGCTGGGTAAGGCTGGTTTGTGGCAGGGCTATGATATCTTAGTCACTGAGCCTCTCACCGATGGGGCTCAGGTCAGGTGGTAGAGTGCAGCTGTTCATCGTGGCAGAGTGTCAGCCAATTTCAGATAGGCATTTGCTGCTGGATTCCTGCACCTTCCCCAAAATTCACCTGTGGTCAGTTTGCAGGAGCTGCAGGATAAGGGGTGCGATCCCCGGCTGAAGATTGTCCTGCTCCCAATCCACCAGGTCAATAACAATGACAGGATTATTCTCCTAGTCTTAGAGTCATACAGCGCAGAAAAGGCCCTTCAGCCCATCGAGTCTGCACTGACAATAATCACCACCAAAGGTGTGCTATTCCCATTTTCCTGCATTTGTCCCATTTCCTTGGATGTTATGACATTTCAAATGCTCACCCAAATGCTTTTTAAGAGTTGTAAGGTTTCCAGCCTCCCCTACCTTCCCAGGCTGTGCATTCCAGATTCCCACCATCCTCTGAGTGAAAAGGTTTTTCTCAAATTCCCTCTGAATCTCCTTGCCCTTAAACTAAAACTCTGCCCCCTCGTGATTGACCCCTCAACCAAGGGGAACAGCTGCTCCCTACTCACCCTGTCCATACCCCTCATAATCGTATACACCTTGGAGTTGCCTTGGACACGGGTAATGGGACAATACATGTTCCCCCCCCCCCCCTCAGCCTTCTCTGCTCTAGAAAAAACAATCCAAGCCTATCTAGTCTCTCTTTATAGCTCAAATGCTACATCCCAGGCAACATCCTGGTGGGCCTCCTCTGTGCACCCTGTCTGAGACCATGGGGAATTGAACCAGGCCCTTCCTCTTCTGTCTGGGCACAGTGAGAAGTCTCACAATGCCAGGTTCAAGTCCAACAGGTTTATTTGGAATCACGAGCTTTCGGAGCGCTGCTCCTTCATCAGGTGAGTGGAGAGGTGGGTTCACAAACACGGCATATATAGACAGAGACACAATTGCAAGATAATGGTTGGAATGCAAGTATTTACAGGTAATCAAGTCAAAGAACAATACAGCACAGGAACAGGCCCTTCGGCCCTCCAAGCCCGCGCCGCTCCCTGGTCCAAACTAGACCATTCTTTTGTATCCCTCCATTCACACTCCGTTCATGTGGCTATCTAGATAAGTCTTAAACGTTCCCAGTGTCCCCGCCTCCACCACCTTGCCTGGCAGCGCATTCCAGGCCCCCACCACCCTCTGTGTAAAATACGTCCTTCTGATATCTTTCAATTGTGAGACTTCTTACTGTGCCCACCCCAGTCCAACGCCGGCATCTCCGCATCACATCTTCTGTCTGGATCAGTGATGCCTTCATCTGTCAGGTAATAGTTCTGCTGCAAACAAATCCTGACTCATACGCAAGCTAGTTAACATACTTCACAGCTTTAAAAAGTCAAACATGCACCATCCAAGTGTTGCTCCCTAATATGCACGAAAAACAAGGAAAACTGGCTCGGTAAAGCAGCATCGATCAAACCTCTGCACAAACAGCTCCCTCACCTTGAGGGTTGCTGATACCCAGGTGGGTCATGGTGGCAGCCAGGTTGCTGGTACTGTTGCCTCCGCTGATGTTGGGAAAGATGTTGTCCTCGGGATCCAGAGGGGTTGGCAGAGGCGATGGGAAGTGAAGGTTGGTGAGGTCGGGGAGAGAGCCTCCTGTGTTTAGTGACCCTTGAAAGTGTGACAAGCCGACATTCTGCTCTGGGGATGGATAGATACTTGGAGGGAGAGAATCAAAACACAAGAGTGCTGGGTTTAAAATCACAAAGCTTGCACTTTTACATCATTTTATCACATCAGAAAACATTTCACATACAGACTACTTTTTCAGTGAAGAGCTGACAAACTATTTGAGCAGCTATTTCCCATGGACAGCAAGACAAACGAGCAATTCATTAGTGTTTGTTCCGAGCAGTACCGCCTCTGCACCAATGCAGTGCACCCTCCATATGGTCTTGTAGTGTTGGCCTCGATTATACATTCAAGTCAGAGAATGAGACTTGAATACACAATCGGCTGAAGTGCAAATCATCAGCAGCAACACTATGAACGTACCAACAAGAAGCCAAAGTCAGCCATTCGGCCCCTCGAGCTTGCTCTGCCATTGACTAAGATCTGATGGTAACCTCAAATCTGCATCCTGCCTACCCCCGATAGACCATCATCTCCACAATGCATCCAAAACAGACATCATAACAAATCCCACCACAGGAATAAAGATGGAACAACATGGTGGCACAGTGGCTAGCATTGCTGCCTCACAGCACCAGGGTTCCAGGTTCAATTCCGGCCTCAGGTCACTGTCTGTGTGGAGTCTGCACGTTCTCCCCGTGTCTGCGTGGGTTTCCTCCGGGTGCTCCGGTTTTCAAAGATTTGCAGGTTAGACGGATTGGCCCTTAGTGTCAGGGTGTTTAGCAGGGTAAATGCATGGGGTTATGGGGATAGGGCCTGGGTGGGATTGTGGTCGGTGTCGGCTCGATGGGCCGAATGGCCTCTTTCTGTACTGTAGGGATTCTAAATTATTTTAAAAAGAAAAATGTAATGATTTTACCAGCTATTATTGAAAGACTTTTATTGGACTTGGTCAATTATGGCAATGTGAGGCTATTTTCAGTATTATGTCTCCTCACACGATGTAGTTTCATTGGACCATGCGGTTTCCTGAATCGGATTCAGGTCAAGGATGGCAAACCAGGTCTTTGTGGTCTCCAAAGGTTGCCTCATTAACCTCAGGTGTGTTGCAGCACACTTAGTTTTACAGGTAAGAAGTGAAGAGATATTGGTTTAGTTTATTTATTAGTGTCACAAGTAGGCTTACATTAACACTGCAATGAAGTTACTGTGAAAATCCCCTAGTCGCCGCACTCTGGCGCCTGTTCGGGTACACCGAGGGAGAATTTAGCATGGCCAATGCATCTAACCAGCAAGTCTTTCAGAAACCAGAGCACCCGGAGGAAACCCAAGCAGATACGAGGAGATCGTGCAGACTCCACACAGATAGTGACCCAAGCCAAAGATGTGTGGGTTAGGTGG
The DNA here is from genome assembly GCF_964213995.1 of Mustelus asterias. Classification (NCBI taxonomy): domain Eukaryota; kingdom Metazoa; phylum Chordata; class Chondrichthyes; order Carcharhiniformes; family Triakidae; genus Mustelus; species Mustelus asterias. Next base: position 3,667,100 of record NC_135829.1, on the reverse strand, counting down.
ATTGGCCATGCTAAATTGTCCCTTAGTGTCAGGGGGAATAGCTAGGGTAAACGCATGGGGATAGGGCCTGGGTGGGATTGTGGACGGTGCAGACTCAATTGTCCGAATGGCCTCCTTCTGCACTGTAGGATTCTATGATTCTAAGCTGGGAATCAAACCCGGGTCCCTGGCGCTGTGAGGCAGCAGTGCGAACCACTGTGCCGCCCATGGTTGAGGAATCCATAGTGAAATTTACATCAACGCAGTATCTCATCCCACCTTACAACAAACATAATGACCAATTAAACACAACAAGATCTCACACCCACCCATCGATAACAGGAGTCACCGGCTATTCTGGTTCTGGCTGAGGGAGGAATTCTTGGGTCAGGAAACGTAGCGCACCCAATCCCAAGGAGATCAAAATCCGCTTACCTGATGCCAGGGACTTCACAGGACTTGGGGCGTGACAACAGGGATTGAACCTGAGGAACAGAGTAAGTAAAAATAAATAAATCTGTATCACCTTGGGTGCTCGAGGTCTCCGAGAGGAACCCCACCATTCAATACTTTAGCTTCAATGGAGAAGCAACCAACGCTTGCATGTAAACGGTGCAAGGGAAAAAGGAACACTGTCCGCTGGTCCTAACTTCAGCTAATCAACTAAGAAAGTAGCATGGGACTGCGTAAAGTCTTGCCCAGGGTCTGTTTGATAACAAGCTTTATTACAAGGGAAATAATGCTGGACAGTGCATGGGTTAGAATCAGCAACAAGACAGGAGAAGCGACAAATAAAACACACAAACACTGGTGAAAATCTGAAATCATAAAAGGTTGGTAACAGTTTACACCTCATAGAGTCATGAGGTTTACAACATGGAAACAGGCCCTTCGGCCCAACTTGTCCATGCCGCCCCTTTTTTTAACCCCTAAACTAGTCCCAATTGCCCGCCCAAAAGTTGAATTCAAATTCCACCATCTGCTGTGGCGGGATTTGAACCCAGGTCCCCAGAACATTGGCTGACTTTCTGGATCAATAGTCTAGAGCTAACACCACTAGGCCATCGCCTCCATCTGTACAAAGCAGAAGACAGGCCAACATTTCTCCCTTTGTCTGCAGGTTTCCAACATCATTTTGTGATTTATCTGTTTGTTTTAAAATCTAACATTTTTGCATCAATTGCTGAAGGTTTCTGAAAACCTGATCTCAGCTTTTGTCCAATACTTCAGTTTCCTTCGACATTTCCAAACTCTTGTTAAGCTCAGTTACTATACTACATTTGTGGAGGCGAATAGAGCAGCCAACCCTCTTGGGACATAGGAACAGGACAAGGCCATTCAGCTCCCCGAGTCTGTTCCATTGTTCAACTAGATCATGATCTGTAACTCAACCCCATTTTCCTGCCTTTTGGTTCACTTCCAGTAAGACCCTTAACTAATAAAAACACACCTTGATTCTTTCCTCATCTCTGGCCTCAACTCTCTGCCTCTATCACAGTCCTTCCCACTTCTTTTTCTATTTAATCAACAATATAGATACAATTCCTCTTGTTCCCCCTTCCCAGCCTCAGATCCTCAGTCCCACACTCTCTTCATCCTCAATGCATTGAAATAAAAGATTTTTAAAAAGTTTTTATTTATTAGTCCACAGGTAGGCTTACATTAACACTGCAATGAAGCTACCTTGAAAATCAAGTCTCATCTCCAATTCATTCTTTCTCAGGGTCTCAAAACTGCAATTCCCTCCCTGCTTCCATCTTCCCCTCTCTCTGACATTTTACAGCCTGCTAAAACCCAGACTTGGCGTCATCAAACCGCCACATCCCAATTTATTTTGCTTTGTCTCCAATTCTTCTCAACACGAGTGATGTGCAGCAATCTGGGCCTTCGTCTAAAGCTACGTGGGGGCCAGAGGTATGGAGATGCAGAGATAAAAACAACCATTTAGTTGCTCAAGACAAATATTAAGTGGTCATGTTTTGTAACCCATAACGACAGAATGAAAACTGGTGCTTTCCCCCCCACCCACACCACCCCTCCTCAAAAAAAATTGAATTTCACAACTGCCTTGCAACTTCAATTTCTTTCTGGTTGTATCACAGCTTGGTATGGCTCCTGCTCTGCCTGGGGCGGCACGGTAGCACAGTGGTTAGCACTGCTGCTTCACAGCTCCAGGGTCCCGGGTTCGATTCCCGGCTCGGGTCACTGTCTGTGTGGAGTTTGCACATTCTCCTCGTGTCTGCGTGGGTTTCCTCCGGGTGCTCCGGTTTCCTCCCACAGTCCAAAGATGTGTGGGTTAGGTTGATTGGCCAGGTTAAAAATTGTCCCTTCAAGTCCTGGGATGCGTAGGTTAGAGGGATTAGTGGGTAAAATATGTGGGGGTAGGGCCTGGGTGGGATTGTGGTCGGTGCAGACTCGATGGGCCGAATGGCCTCCTTCTGCACTGTAGGGTTTCTATGTTTCTAAGACCGCAAGAGATTACAAAAGGCCGTGAATGTAGCCCAATCCATTACGCAAACCAGCCTCCCATCCATTGACTCTGTCTACACTTCCCGCTGCCTCGGCAAAGCGGCCAGCATAAATAAGGACCCCACGCACCCCAGACATTCTCTCTTCCACTGGGAAAAACACACAAAAGTCAGGTCATGTACCAACCGACTCAAGAACAGCTTCTTCCCTGCTGCTGTCAGACTTTTGAATGGACCTACCTCGCAGTAAGGTGATCTTTCTCTACACCCTAGCTATGACTGTAACACGACATTCTGCACTCTCTCCTTTCCTTCTCTATGAACGGTATGCTTTGTCTGTATAGTGCGCAAGAAACAATACTTCTCACTGTATACTAATACATGTGACAATAATAAATCAAAAATCAAATCAATTTGTGTAAAATTTGAGCCTTGCCAGAGCTGAGGAGTCAGCATCGAGTGGGAATGACGACACAGATAGAGCATGGAAACGTGGATTCCAAAGGAAAGATGCAGAAAATCGAAGCAGTGGGTTATATGTTTGCTAAAACCAGTTGTGCTGCAATCTGCCACTCACCTTCTTTGCTTCCCACAGCTGTTTTGGTAAAGGTTTGTTCAGCTTTAAGAGACTGTCTTCATTTGTCAGGACCGGGAATGAAAAGACTAAATGAAAAGGAGTAATCTATTAATAATGCAATGAGGATGGTGAAAAATAAGATCGGAAACAAAAATAAAACTCTTAAGGAAATCAAAACCAAACGATCAGGATAACATGAAACCATTTCATAATCGAACATTGAATCGATTACTGAAATAATTAATCGATCACTATTATCGATTAAATAGAAGCCCAGGCTCAGCTTAATGTAATGTTGATAGTTTATTCTGGATGAGGTAGAAAGCTTGAGAGAATCCACAAAGGTGAATAGTGTCCCTTTAATAAGTACTTCGCAGTGTCACACACCAATTCCTTAAAGGCAAAAAGCATTCCAGCTGTCAACTTTTCAGGAACACAAACGTTTTGTGAATGCAACCAAGGATTAATAATGAGAGATCAACTGAAGGAACCCGACAGACCACAGCTACAATTTGACAGGAAACTAATGTGGGAGTGCTAGGGATCTCTCTGTTCAAAGTCTCGAGTTACAGGGGAAAACCCGAGTCTGGAAGGTGGCTGCTTACTATGAAGGTGGCAGGCTGCCACTAGCCAGTCATTGAATTTTTAAATAAACTTTCCCCTTTTCTTCTGAAAGTACTACCCCTTCGCTAAGCTATGGATCCAAGGCTACTAACATTCCTCCTGTACCCTGCCCAAAAAATTTTACATGGAGCCTACGCCAGGGAAACAAGCCATTCTTTTCTAAATGTGTTGGATAGTGATGTGTAGGCAAAACAATCAGTGATAACCTTTACTATTTTGACTTGAGGACACAGGCATGTTTACTCCATTTATTGGTAACAAGAATGGATTCAGATGGAGTGCATCTTCACCCTCTGCCAACCGTACCAACTCCTCACCAAATACATTCCTCTTAAATGAGCCAGTTACATGTCCCCAGTTCCTCACCATCCTGACATCTAGTGGCAGAATTGGATTGAAACCACGTGGCCAGACAGCAAGTTTTAAACTGGGAACTAACCTCAGGTGCTGGACCTGGGCTCACTGGCAATATTTCCAATCTCTGAAATAACTTCAGGCTGCACGTGAATTTGCAACGAAACAAACCCAGGTCTATATGAACTCACCTTCCCCCAGGTTGTCCATCTCATCGCAATAGTTTACTGCAAAAACAAGGAGAACACAATCACATAACACAGAGTGTCACCAACCAGAAACACTGAGTCTCATCATTTCAATAAGGCTAACCCCAGCTATAGTTATACTTAACTGAAGCTTTAAAAAATTAACCATTTCATTGTGGCATCCAGCACACAAACCACTGGGTTAAAAGTGCAAATATAAAACATTTAGTTAAAGCTCTCTTCTGACGCTCCGTCTCTCATCACAATAACCTACCTGGCCATAATTTCATGGTCCACTGGCATTCTTCATGTGCCAATCCAAACAATAACTGGTGCCAAATCTCGCCACTATGAAACTCACCAAACATCCTTCGACAGCACAACACCTTCTAAACCCACGACCTCTATCACCTAGAATGACAAGGGCAGCAGATGCATGGCAACACCACCACCTGGAATTTCCCCTCCAAGCCACTCACCATCCTGACTTGGAAACATATCACCGTTCTTTCACTGTCGCTGGGTCAAAATCCTGAAACTCCCTTCCTAACAGCACTGTGGGTGTACCTATGCCACATGGACTGCAGTCATTCAAGAAGGCAGCTTAGCACTGCCTTTGGGGCAACTGTGTACAGTTCTGGTCACCTTATTATAGAAAGGATATTATTAAACTAGAAATAGTGCAGAAAGGATTTACTAGGATGCTACCGGGACTTGATGGTTTGAGTTATAAGGAGAGGCTGGATAGACTGGGACTTTTTTCCCTGGGGCGTAGGAGACTTAGAGGTGATCTTATAGAGGTCTATAAAATAATGAGGGGCACAGATCAGCTAGATAGTCAATATCTTTTCCCAAAGGTAGGCGAGTCTAAAACTAGAGGGCATAGGTTTAAGGTGAGAGGGGAAAGATACAAAAGGGTCCAAGGGGCAATTTTTTCACACACAGGGTGGTGAATGTCTGGAACAAGCTGCCAGAGGTAGTAGTAGAGGCGGGTACAATTTTGTCTTTTAAAAAGCGTTTAGACAGTTACATGGGTAAGATGGGTATAGAGGGATATGGGCCAAATGCAGGTAATTAGGACTAGCTCAGTAGTTTAAAAAAAAAGGGCTGCATGGACAAGTTGGGCTGAAGGGTCTGTTTCCCCTGACTCGAATTAGGGATGGACAATGAATGCTGGCCCAGCCAGCAAAGCCTACATCCCTTGAATGAATTTTTAAAAACCATTACAGCCAAGCTCAACCCAAACATCACCAGATAATCACTCAGGCAGACCAGAAGCTGATTGATAGAAAATCAGGAGTGGGCTCTGAGACTCCTAGATCCTGGTCCACCATCCAATATGATGAAGGTTCATCTCCACTTTCCCCACCACCATCTGCCTATTCCAGGACACACTTAGTGCACAAAAATCTATTGATCTTTGTCTTGAATATATTTAATGACTGACCGTCCACAATCCTCTGCGGTGCACAATTCACACACTCCACTTGAAGAAATTTCACCTTATCTCCGACCCTAATGTCTCACCCTTTATCTTGTGAATATGTTCCCTCGTTCTGGACTCTCCAGCCAGGGGGAAAACAGCTCCTCAACATTTACCTCATCGAACTCTCTAAGAATTTTATACGTTTCAATCAGGTCGCGCCTCATTCTTCAAAACTCCACAGAGTCAAAGCCCAATAAGTAGTCTCAACACCAGGTTAAAGCCCAACAGGTTTATTTGGTAGCACGTGCTTTGGGAGCGCTGCTCCTTCAGGAGTGCTGCTCCTGAAGGAGCAGCGCTCCCAAAGCTCGTGCTACCAAATAAACCTGTTGGGCTTTAACCTGGTGTTGTGAGACTACTTACTGTGCCCACCCCAGTCCAATGCCAGCAACTCCACATCAAAGCCCAATCTACTCAACCCTTGCCCTTCGAACCCCGGCCATGCTTAACATTCCAGACTGCCGGAAGAAATTCTGCAGGATCTCACCAAGCCGCCGGTCCTGCTGTGGAAACAATTGGCTCCCTCCCATGAAGGCATCCTGCGGATTGGGATTCAGGGCACTGGTATGCAGGGCGGAGTCAGAGTTTGTCCTGTTGGAAGCGTAGAGGAGAGAGTAAGAGTGAAAGCAAACAAGTAAAAAGGACTAACATTTATCTGGAGCCTTTCACAACCTCAGGAAGTGTCCAAGTGCTTGAAGTATCTCTGAAAGGTCGTGAATGTTGCAATATAAGAATTGTGACAGTAGATATGCACACGGCAAGTTCCCACAACAGCAACGTGATAATGAACAAATAATCTGCCTTTTTAAATAATAAATAATGGCAAGGACATGGGGAACAACTCCCCCCCCTGAAATAGTGCCATTGGATCTTTTAACTCCACCTGAGAGCGCGAAAGAGGGGGCCCAGGTTTATCTAATCTGAAAACAGGCACCTCCATGAGTGTAACCATCCTTCAATGCTGCACTGGAAATCTCAACCTAGGGATTTATGCTCAGATCTCTGGAGTGGGACTTGAACCTGTCACTCAACTCAAGAGGAACAAGCATTACCCACCGACTCACAGCTGACAGAGGGGAGGTAGACAGGCCCATTTGAGTAATAGGTAGCAAGAGAACATAAAATGTTGGAGGATGAAACCGAGAGAGAAAACACTGGAAAATCTCAGCAGGTCTGGCAGCCTCTCTAAGAGAGAAAAGAGCTGATGTTTCGAGTCCAGATGACCCTTTGTCAAAGCTTTTGTCAGCTTTGACAAAGGGTTGTCTGGACTCAAAAAGCTTTTGTCAGCTTTGACAAAGGGTCGTCTGGACTCGAAACGTCAGCTCCTTTCTCTCCTTACAGATGCTGACAGACCCGCTGAGATTTTCCAGCATTTTCTCTTTTGGTTTCAGATTCCAACATCCGCAGTAATTTGCTTTTTATCAAATGTTGGAGGATAATGTGTACACAAAACTCTTCCCAAAACATTACCATGACTAAATCATAAGTAATGACTGCATTGAAAATTCTTCCAGCAGATTTTTAAAAAGTATTTTGCCCATCACTGTTGCAGGATGAGCAAGAATCTGCTCAGGCTCCAATTCATTATTCTAATTTGTTTATTTTGTTATTCAGGTTGATAGGTAGCGCGCACAGCGGTCCCTCTCAAACTCTGGACTTGTTTCATCACTAGCTAGTGAATTGTGTCATTACAGGAGAGGGGACACAGCACCGACAGAACACCGTGCCAACATGACTCACCCCTCCAACCATGTTCCTCGACATTTACAATCTCGTCACTGCTGTGACTGAAAGCCAGGAGTCTCTCAAACACACGAGGGGGCAGAGCTGTCAACACTCGTGATTTTATTAATGGCACGCTCATTTATGAGTTATTAAACACAGCTCCCTGTCTGCTCCATCCCACGAATCGTGTTGACTGGACAAGAGTGATCAATCTTACAAATCACGAACAACATTTCTTCACTGCTGAAAGAAAATTTCTAGATCTTGTAATGAAATCTCAGGTATTTGGCAAGTCACATGAGGTCATTCCTGGCTGTTCCGAACAGCACTGCCTGGGAGCAGGTTGGGTATCAGTCGGCGACCGGGAAGGGGTTGGGGAGATGAGGAACACCGGGAGTGTTGGTGGACAACAACTAAAAGTAACACACTGTTGATATGACAGGGGGAGGGGGTCTGCTGATTACAGGCAGCAAGGTCCTTGATAACCCAGAACTGGAATTGCAGGAAGTCCAGCTCAATCTAAAGGCAGTGAGCGAGAGAGCCCCGAGATGCTGTGAAGGAGTAAGACTGTGAAAATGTGTCACCTGCTGAGGGCCGAGATCAGTCTCAATCCAGGCGGTTTCTCCTCACTTCCCCAGGGCGGGATGCTCCTTCACAAAGCAAAAAGGACAAAACAGAGAGGTTTTGATTGACTTTAACTCTCCACATGTGAGTGTGTTAGTGAGAGAGCGACAGACAGAAAACGGGAGGCAGCAGCAACGGAGTGCGGTCTATCGAAATCAGGAGCAAAGGGAGGTACAGCGAAAGAAATGGCACCACCAGATGTGATTTGGGTCGAAGGAGGAATGTTAGTGCAACACCCAGACTGGGCTGGTCCGGTACACTGGAGAGACCAAGGCACAAGCTGAGTTGATACAAGCACCGAGCACTGCCCTCACTCTGTGTTTGCTGAAATCACTTCACCCTTTCCTGAAGACACATCCAGGGTACAAATGACCAAATGGTCAGATCGGTCGGAGCCACTTACCTTGCTCACTGAGCAATATGACCTTGTCAACAGTGTATCCTCCCCTAATCACTTGTAACACAAACTCCAGGAGGAGGCAAGCACAAAAGCCTAGAGTGAACTATTCACCCACATCGGCATCACATGGTGAATCCTTTCTATAACAGTTGATTTCTAAAAGGGGTCACAGAGAGGATCATGTGTGAACAGTGTTGCTGGAAACAACATAGAGGGAGCTTTACTCTGTATCTAACCCCGTGCTGTACCTGTCCTGGGAGTGTTTGATGGGGACAGTGTAGAGGGAGCTTTACTCTGTATCTAACCCCGTGCTGTACCTGTCCTGGGAGTGTTTGATGGGGACAGTGTAGAGGGAGCTTTACTCTGTATCTAACCCCGTGCTGTACCTGTCCTGGCAGTGTTTGATGGGGGACAGTGTAGAGGGAGCTTTACTCTGTATCTAACCCCATGCTGTACCTGTCCTGGGAGTGTTTGATGGGGACAGTGTAGAGGGAGCTTTACTCTGTATCTAACCCTGCGCTGTAACTGTCCTGGGAGTGTTTGATGGGGACAGTGTAGAGGGAGCTTTACTCTGTATCTAACCCCGTGCTGTACCTGTCCTGGGAGTGTTTGATGGGGACAGTGAAGAGGGAGCTTTACTCTGTATCTAACCCCGTGCTGTATCTGTCCTGGGAGTTTTTGATGGGGACAGTGTAGAGGGAGCTTTACTCTGTATTTAAGCCTGCGCTGTACCTGTCCTGGGAGTGTTTGATGGGGGCAGTGCAGAAAAAACTTTACTCCGTCTAACTCTTTACTCTTGATCTGAAGTGGAAAATGCTGTATTGTCTGGTGTGAGTCCTGGATTCAGGCTGGGTTGGTGGGTCAGGCATGGGTCCAAACATGTTGGCCCCAATTCAAGAAACTGTGGTGAAAATGACGAAGCTATTTGCTGTTGATTTAAAACATCTGTTTTGTTCATACAGAACCTTACTCCCTGTCCATAACTACCTGCAGATTGTTGGTTAACTGGAAGTCAATGGCCTCTCAATTCTGGGGAAGTATTTTGCTCAGGCATGAAAACACCACATGCAGCATCGAGTCACCAACCAGCGGCCCAAACATTACAACAGAACATGGGGAGGTCATCAGGTATCCAGAAGCCATTGCCTCTGTGTGCCCCTCCATATCCATTCTAAAAGATGAACTTGCATTTATATAGCACCTTTCACGACCTCACAACATCACAAAATGCTTTAAGCCAATGAAGTACAGTTACTGTTGTCGGAAATGCAGCAGCCTATTTGCTGGATATTTCTGTGTGCAATATGATAATAGTCAGATTATCTGTTTGAATGGTGTTGTTTGAGGAAAATAATATTGGCCAGGATACCAGAGAGAATACCTCTGTTATTCTTCAGTAAAACACCACGGGATCTTTTGCATTCACTTAAGAGGGCAGACGGGACTTGACTTCACATCTCATCCAGAAGGCGGCACCTCCAACAGTGCAGCATTCCCTCGGTGCTGCACTGAGCGTCAGCACCTTAGTCTCTATCCATGTGAACACAGTCAGATTTGGGCTGTGGATTTAACTAATAGGAGTAAGAAATGTTCAAAATTCACCAGAGGGAACCTTTGAAAAAAGCTTGTTACATTTTGATTTGTTGCCTTTAAGAGATGAGATTGTGTTAAAAGGATAAATGGAGGACTGGACCAGTACACAGATTAACAGTCTCACTGGTTACAGGTCTGAGATTAAAAGGGGGAAACACAAACTTTAAAAAAAAGCTTCAGAAAGATTCTGATAAATACTGCACACATACGTGTGCACACGCACAGGCACACTCACGCACAGGCACACTCACGCACAGGCACACTCACGCACAGGCACACTCACGCACAGGCACACTCACGCACAGGCACACTCACGCACAGGCACACTCACGCACAGGCACACTCACGCACAGGCACACTCACGCACAGGCAGACTCACGCACAGGCAGACTCACGCACAGACACACTCACGCACAGACACACTCACGCACAGACACACTCACGCACAGACACACACGCGCACAGACACACACGCGCACAGACACACACGCGCAGACACACACGCGCACAGACACACGCGCACCGACACACACACGCACAGACACACACACGCACACACACACGCACAGGCACACACACGCACAGGCACACACACGCACAGGCACACACACACGCACACACACACAGACACACACACACGCACACACGCACAGACACACGCACAGACACACACACACACACACACACACAGACACACACACAGACACACACACAGACACACACACAGACACGCACGCACAGACACAACACACAATCGTAGAGAAACAGAGGAGTGTATGAAAAGACTACATACTAAAACCTAGCTGGGCAATAACAAGCATCACAGGACCAGCCAAGCTCAATCATATCCTCGGCTCTTCACTCTTAACTTCATAACAGCGTACACATCTGACAAGTGTAATGTTCAAGTTTGATAGAAAGTGAATCCTTTTGTAAATAGATTGATGTAGGTTTCAGTTTGTGTACCTTATCCACACTGAGACCATTGCTATCAGAGGAATCCATCATGCTGGCAGGAAATTTTCATCGCCCACTTGAACTCCTATTCTTTGTGACACAGAGCAGCACCATGCATTTTCCTACACTGTCGTGAGGTGTGTGTGTGTGTGGGTGAGTGTGTGTGTGTGAGAGAGAGAGAGCGAGAAAGAGAGAGAGGATAGTGTGTGTGTGTGTGTGAGAGAGAGAGAGAGAGTGAGAGTGTGTGTGTGTGTGTGTGAGAGACAGAGAGAGAGAGAGTGAGAGAGAGTGAGAAAGAGAGACAGGATAGTGTGTGTGAGAGAGAGAGTCAGTGTGTGTGCGTGCACGTGTATGTGAGAGAATGTGTGTGAAAGTGTGTGCAAGAGTGAGAGAGAGTTAGAGAGAGTGTGTGTGAGAGAGAGTGCGAGAGTGAGAGAGTGTGAGAGTGAGAGAGTGTGTGTGAGAGAGTGAGAGTGAGTGTGAGTGAGTGTGTGTGTGTGTGTTGGGGGGGGTGGAGAGAGAGATTACGCTGCTCTGACATCGAACGGTTTTGTTTAAAGAACTCATCTCACTAAAACCCTAGTGCAATCATGTCACACCACAGTGGCCATTGAGCTGAAATCAAATTTGTTAACAGTAGTTAGCACAAGCTCAAGTCTTAACAAGCATAGGATTCCCCCGGCAGACTCTCTGGTTAATAAGAGTTAGTATTCAGCAGCATTCATGTTATTCATGGATTTAACAAAATCAAGACAGAAGACAATGTTAAGTAAAGTAAAATAAAATAGAAATCAGCATTTCTTTAACTGAAGTGCGCATTCACAGTAAAAACACACTGTACAAATATTATATTACACAACTGCAGAAGGAATGGTTGGTGCTCAAAGCGAACTGGCAGATGTACAAACGGACAGACCTCTGCTTTAAGTTTTTCTTGTCTTATTTCTGGTCCCAGAAGCAGCTCAACTCTCGACACCATGAATCCCTGAGAAGGATTACTTTGCCAGTTCCCACGAGTTTGCTACAGGGCTTGGCTACACAGTGCAGTGTGGGTGCCCAAAGATTAAGACTGGGACCAAGGAGCATGTACACAGTTCACACTGCACTTAGCATGAGTTTAATTTTCTGCCCATGTTTCTCCTTCTTAATAGCAAATCACACTCAAGTGACTATATCCACAGGACAGTGACTGCCAACAGGTGGTTTGACCATACTGGGAGGAACTTACGTTTACACAATCCTTACCCAACGTTCACACTTGTGCACTTCCTAGAATTCACTGGATCAAAAACATGACCCTTAGCCTCCCCCCGGGTCCAAATCCTAGAACTCCCTCCCTGGCAGTGGTTAGCACTGCTGCCTCACAGCCCCAGGGACCCAGGATCGATTCCCGGCTTGGGTCACTGCCTGTGTGGAGTCTGCACGTTCTTCCCGTGTCTGCGTGGCTTTCCTCCGGGTGCTCCGGTTTCCTCCCCCAGTCAAAAGATGTGCAGGTTAGGTTGATTGGCCATGCTAAATTGGCCCTCAGCGTCAGGGGGACTAGCAGGGTCAATACATGGGGTGGTGGGGATAGGGCCTGGGTGGGATTGTGGTTGGTGCAGGCTCGATTGGCCGAATGGTCTCCTTCTGCACTGTAGGGATTCTATGATTCTAACAATATGGGTGTACCTACACCACACAGTCTGTTGCGGTTGTAGAAAATGGCTCACCAGGCACTTTCTCCAGGGCAATTAGAAATGGGCAATAAGTATTGGCCTTGGCAGCAAGGCCCACGTCCCATGATGAATGAAAAGAGGCTTGTTGCAGCTCCTTTGATGAAGTCAACTCAATCAGCACAGAGCAGGACTGAAGCCCTGATTCACAATAGCAGTGCAGCAAGGGGCTATCCCAGTTGAAATACAGGCCAGGTTACAGGATATTCTATAATCATGATCTCCACCAAACACTCATCTCATCTAAACACAATGCACTGGGGCATATTAAATGAAGCATACATTTGGAACCAGGAGAATCTTACCACAGAGCCTCTCTGAGCCAACAAACAGATCAATTATTCATCAAAGCATTTTATTTTTAGGGCAAAATGATAAATGGCAAATTTAAATCCATTTAACTTTCCTTTATGGAACAAATCCATCAATTTACAGGAGATGGTGGGGGCGAGGAATTGAAGCGAGTCAAGTTTTTACAGCACTTATGCAACCCTATAATGGCATCTCAGAACATCTTACAGCACTTCACACAGAATAAATTTCCTTCGACATGTAATGGCTGCTGTTAATACAGGAAAGCACAAAAATAAATGGTCCTTTTCTGCAAATCTAGATCCTACAGACAACAGCAGGATTAATGACCAGGGGTGGCACGGTGGCACAGCGGTTAGCACTGCTGCCTCACAGCGCCAGGGATCTGGGTTCGATTCCCGGCTTGGGTCATTGCCTATGTGGAGTCTGCATGGGTTACCTCCGGGTGCTCCGGTTTCCTCCCATAGTGCAAAGATGTACAGGTTAGGTTGATTGGCCATTCTAAATTGCCCCTTAGTGTCCCAGGATGTGTAGATTCGGGAGATTAGCGGGGTAAATATGTGGAGTTTTGAGGATAGGGCTTGGGTGGGGTTGTTGCCGGTGCAGACTCGATGGGCTGAATGGCCTCCTTCTGCACTGTAAGGATGCTATTATTAATGTAGAGAGGAGATTGTCAGCCCGGACACTGAGAAAACTCTCTACTCTTCAAATACTGCCAGGCAGTTTAGCATTTCTGTATGATGGTACCTGTAACCATGATAAATGCTCTCAGTTCTGCTGGCAAGTGTCAGTCTGGATTTGTTCCAATCCTGGAGTGTGAATCTTCTGACTTGGAGGCAAGAGTTCTACCAACTGATATAAGCTAACATGCCCAAATTTACAGCTTGACTGGGTCAACGTGCCCAAGCACCTAATGTCAAGACTTTCTCAAGGGGGTTAGTGTTGAACATAGAACATAGAACATTACAGCGCAGAACAGGCCCTTCGGCCCACGATGTTGCACCGACCAGTTAAAAAAAAACTGTGACCCTCCAACCTAAACCAATTTCTTTTCGTCCATGAACCTATCTACGGATCTCTTAAACGCCCCCAAACTAGGCGCATTTACAACTGATGCTGGCAGGGCATTCCAATCCCTCACCACCCTCTGGGTAAAGAACCTACCCCTGACATCGGTTCTATAACTACCCCCCCTCAATTTAAAGCCATGCCCCCTCGTGCTGGATTTCTCCATCAGAGGAAAAAGGCTATCACTATCCACCCTATCTAAACCTCTAATCATCTTATATGTTTCAATAAGATCCCCTCTTAGCCGCCGCCTTTCCAGCGAAAACAATCCCAAATCCCTCAGCCTCTCCTCATAGGATCTCCCCTCCATACCAGGCAACATCCTGGTAAACCTCCTCTGCACCCTCTCCAAAGCCTCCACATCCTTCCTGTAATGTGGGGACCAGAACTGCACACAGTACTCCAAGTGCGGCCGCACCAGAGTTGTGTACAGTTGCAACATAACGCTACGACTCCTAAATTCAATCCCCCTACCAATAAACGCCAAGACACCATATGCCTTCTTAACAACCTTATCTACTTGATTCCCAACTTTCAGGGATCTATGCACACATACACCCAGATCCCTCTGCTCCTCCACACTATTCAAAGTCCTCCCGTTAGCCCTATACTCAACACATCTGTTATTCCTACCAAAGTGAATTACCTCACACTTCTCCGCATTAAACTCCATCCGCCACCTCTCGGCCCAACTTTGCAACCTGTCTACGTCTTCCTGCAAACTACGACACCCTTCCTCACTGTCTACCACACCACCGACTTTGGTGTCATCAGCAAATTTGCTAATCCACCCAACTATACCCTCATCCAGATCATTAATAAATATTACAAACAGCAGTGGCCCCAAAACAGATCCCTGAGGTACACCACTTGTAACCGCACTCCATGATGAATATTTACTATCAACCACCACCCTCTGTTTCCTATCCGCTAGCCAATTCCTGATCCAATTTCCTAGATCACCCCCAATCCCATACATCTGCATTTTCTGCAGAAGCCTACCATGGTGAACCTTATCAAACGCCTTACTAAAATCCATATATACCACGTCCACTGCCTTGCCCCCATCCACCTCCTTGGTCACTTTCTCAAAAAACTCAATAAGGTTAGTAAGGCACGACCTACCTGCCACAAAACCATGCTGACTATCACCTATCAATTCATTACTCTCCAAATAACTATAAATCCTATCCCTTATAATTTTTTCCAACATCTTGCCGACAACAGAAGTGAGACTCACCGGTCTATAATTCCCGGGGAAGTCTCTGTTCCCCTTCTTAAACAATGGGACAACATTCGCTAACCTCCAATCTTCTGGTACTATACCAGAGGCCAACGACGACCTGAAGATCAGAGCCAGAGGCTCTGCAATCACTTCTCTTGCCTCCCAGAGAATCCTTGGATAAATCCCATCCGGACCAGGGGATTTATCTATTTTCAGACCCTCCAGAATATCCTGCACATCCTCCTTATCAACTGTAATACTGTCTATTCTACTCCCCTGCAACCCAGTGTCCTCCTCAGCTATATTCATGTCCCCTTGCGTGAACACCGAAGAGAAATATTGGTTCAATGCTTCACCAATCTCCTCCGGTTCCACACATAACTTCCCTCTGCCATCTATAACTGGCCCTAAACTTGCCCTAACCAACCTTCTGTTCTTGACATACCTATAGAACGCCTTAGGATTCTCTTTAACCCTATCCGCCAAAGTCTTCTCATGTCCCCTTTTAGCCCTTCTAAGCTCGCTCTTCAACTCCCTCTTAGCCAATCTAAAGCTTTCTAGTGCACTACCCGAGTGCTCACGTCTCATCCGAACATAAGCCTCCTTTTTCTTTTTAACCAACAAAGAAACTTTTTTGGTGCACCACGGTTCCCTAGCCCTACCAATTCCTCCTTGCCTGACAGGGACATACCTATCACAGACTCGCAGTAGCTGCTCCTTGAAAAAACTCCACATGTCGGACGTTCCCAGTCCCTGTAATCTCCTAGTCCAACCTATGTTTCCTAATTCTCTCCTAATAGCCTCATAATTACCCTTCCCCCAGCTAAAACCACTGGCCCGAGGTTCATGCCTATCCCTTTCCATCACTAAGGTGAACGTAACCGAATTGTGGTCACTATCACCAAAAGACACTATTCATAGAATCCTTATAATACAGGAGGCCATTCAGCCCATCGAGCCTGCACCGACAACAATCCCACCCTAAACCCGTAACCCCACGTATTTACTCTGCTAATTCCCTCCGAAAATCCAACCCGCATATCTTTGGGCTGTGGGAGGAAGCCGGAGCACCCGGAGGAAACCCACGCAGACAAGGGAAGAACATGCAAACTCCACACAGACAATGACTCAAGCCGGGAATCGCTGTGAGGCAGCAATGCTAACCACTGTGCCACCGTATTGTGC
Organism: Mustelus asterias; assembly: GCF_964213995.1. Classification (NCBI taxonomy): domain Eukaryota; kingdom Metazoa; phylum Chordata; class Chondrichthyes; order Carcharhiniformes; family Triakidae; genus Mustelus; species Mustelus asterias. Next base: position 3,650,626 of record NC_135829.1, on the reverse strand, counting down.
CACTTATTGGATCAGGAATTTAGGTTGAGGAAGACCCAAGGAACACAGGTTTATTCTCTTTAGGATGAAGGAGATGGTGATGGGATCCTATTGTATTTTTCCTTTTGTGAACTAATCCAGACACCTTGTCCCCAGTGAAGAGGGCATACATTTGGGGAGGCAGTGGTGTAGTGGTATTGTCACTGGACTAGTAATTGTGAGACCCAGGTTAATGTTCTGGGGACCTTGGTTCGGCTCCAACCACAGCAGATGATGAAAATGGAATTCAATAAAAATCTGGAATTAAAAGTCTAATGATGGTGAGCTTGCAGAACTGATTCCCAGCGAGAAAACAGTTGAAGTTGGTGGAAATAAATAATTCCCAAACTTAACATTTTGCACAAGTGTTGATTTGGGAGACCTTCACGGTATAAATGGGTGGTGGTGGTGCAGTGGTTAGCACTGCTGCCTCACAGCGCCAGGGTCCCGGGTTCGATTCCGGCCTCGGGTGACTGTCTGGGTGGAGTTTGCAAATTCTCCCCGTGTCTGCGTGGGTTTCCGCCGGGTGCTCCGGTTTCCTCCGGCACTCCAAAGATGTGTAGGTCAGGTGGATTGGCCATGCTAAACGCTCAGAGTTATGGGTGGGCTTGGGTAAGATGGCCTTTGGAAGAGTCAGTGCAGACTCCATAGGCCGCATGGCCTCCTTCTATACTGTAAGGATTCTATGATTCTAAATGAACATTCCCCATCAGCCATCTTTAAATGATACCGCAGATGAGATTATGCCCATACCAGCTCTTTGAGGGGGCTATCCGATTAGAGCAGAGCAGTGGGTCTTTCTCCTTTGCCCTGCAACATCTTTATTTTCAAGTATTTTATTAAATTCCCATTGCAGAATTATTAATGAATGTTTCCACTACCTTTCAGGCAGCACACTCCAGATCACAATTCGCTGTGTAAATAAACTCTCGCCCCTCCTCTGTTTTTATTTCCCAGTTATTGTAAATCTGTTTCCTCTGGTTGCCATCTATCCGAACCTGTGGAAACTAGTTTCTTCTTAATTGCTCTCACAATTTTGGACGCCACTGTTAAATCTCTCTTGAATTTCACATTGATATTTGCCTCCTGTCGTGTCTGTAAATCATGTCCCAGCACTAACCTGCTTCTGCGCTCACCGTGGCCCCTAACCTCTGGGGTCGTTTTCAGAATAAATGGGCATTCATCAGTGCAAATTCAGCAGAGTAACAATTTGGTATGAACTCAGAAGAGAATTGCCAATGCAAAAGATATCACAACAAAGTCAGAAGTTGACTTACCGTCTCCAGCTTGTATCTGGTGGCGGGGAGAGATAAACCGATCCATACGGGGAACTGCCAAGGTGCACAAGTTAAGGAGAAGCTGAGTTTCAAACAATTCATCAACAATTTCATTCAGAGCTACAGGGGCCACACGTAAAATATAGAAACTTGTAGAGGTGGCGGAGACAATGAAGTAGACACTAAACCTTCAACTCCAGCTCCCCGGTTTAACTCCACGCCAGACTGATGAGTTGAAAGTCTCTTCTACTCATTTTTAATTTTTATTGGTACCTTTTGGTACTTTATTTCTAATCAAAAAAGCCAATTCAAATTGGGTCCAATCATGGTCCCCACATGAGGGACAAACAGAGCAGCACGGTGGTTAGCACTGCTGCCTCACAGCGCCAGGGACCCGGGTTCGATTCCCGGCTTGGGTCACTGTCTGTGTGGAGTCTGCATGCTCTCCCCGTGTCTGCGTGGGTTTCCTCCGGGTGCTCCTGTTTCCTCCCACAGTCCAAAAGATGTGCTGGTTGGGTGCATTGGCCATGGTAAATTCCCCCTCAGTGTACCCGAACAGGCGCCGGAGTGTGGCGACTAGGGGATTTTCACAATAACTTCAGTGCAGTGTTAATGTAAGCTGACTTGTGACTGATAAATAAACTTTACTTTAAACAAGATCCAAGCTGACAAGACAAGGCTTTGTACCCCATCTTGGGTTCAATCCAAGCTGACAGAATGAGGCACTGCACCTCCTCCTGGGCTGGATCTAACGCTTCATCTTAGCCAAACGGCCAAGATGGCTTTAAAAGGTTTCTTCAGGTAAAGCCTCGGTTTTATCCCATTGGCCACCCTGATCCTTTACTCTTACCCTAGCTTAGGCAAACCACGATTGCAGGAGTCAGCACACCCCCAGTGCAATGGGACAGCCTCGCCACCTCCCTGATCATGGTTTCACCACACTTATTACTGGCTTAAAAGGTTGTGAAATTAGTTTTGTAATCTCAATAGCAGAATTTATATTCAGAGAAGCACTTCTTTACAAAACTTGCACAATGCTTTACCAGAGGACAACTGAATTTATGTACGAAATAGGAACACATCCCCATCAGATAAAAATGGACAGAGTCAAAGAAAGATACATCGGGTCTGATGGGGATTACAGAGGCGGAATGGGGCAATGGGCCACAATATTTGAGTGGGACCAGAAATTCACTAAAGAGCTGACACTGAGCTGTGTTGAGAGATGTGACAAAGAGTTTGACAGATGAGTTGTCTCTTTAAAAAAAGACAAAGAAAGAACAGCTGAGGTGGAGGATACAGTGAAGGAACCTTAACAAGCCAGGTATCAGCCTGTGAACAAGAGTCCACAGTAATAACCTTCCAATAATTCAACACTCAAACTCAAAGAGCGTAGGATGTCAGATGTGGGAAACTGGTATTTCGAATGAGCCAGAGCATATCGTTGGAGCGGCTTTACTTGCAGATCTGCACGAGGGGTGCCAGGAATCAAAGTGTTCCATTTCCCTGTACCCACAACAGTCAGCTGAATGAACAGAAAAAATGCACCTGGAAATGATTGACTTTAATAGAGCAAACCCCAGGGAGATTACATTGAGAAACACATATTCCAGTAACAGCAGCTTGAAGATTCCACAGATGTGCTACTTTGTTATTTGGATATGAAGGGAAGAGTTATATCTTGCAGGCTGACCCTCAACTCCATCAACGACAGATCTTTGCAGACACTGGAATGGTTTATGGAAAAATCCATGGCCTGAACTGCCCCAACCTACTCACTGAAGGACCGTGTGTGGAGGCGACATCTCTCAGGGGATGAACTACTTCAGTCTGGTTTTTTTTACATCAGTTCTATTTACACGCGATTGCCCCACTCGGTCCTGCCTTTCCAATGCAGGAGGAAGAAAAATGATCAAAAGTTAAGCACGGAAATGACAATTAAAGTCAGGGAAATTTACTTTCTTTTTATTCAGGCAACCAACAACTCCAGCGGTTCACGGAATCCCTTCAGTGCAGAAGGAGGCCGTTCGGCCCATTGAGTCTGCACCGACCACAATCTCACCCAGGCCCTATCCCCGTAACCTCACATATTTACCCTGCTAATCCCCCTGACTCTAAGGGGCAATTTAGCATGGCCAATGTACCTAACCCACACATTTTCGGACTGTGGGAGGAAACCAGAGCACCCGGAGGAAACCCACGGGAAGAATGTGCAAACTCCACACAGTCAGCGACCCGAGGTCAGAATTGTGAGGCAGCAGTGCTAACCCCACTGTGCCATCTTGCCGCCCTGGACAGTTCGGTTTTTGGGTGCATGGGAAATGAGTGGAGGATGCAATTTAATGCACTCTAATTAGTCTGACACAGCAATATGTACTCAATTCCCACCCCCTCTCTGAGGCTTTGTACAGCAGATACAGGGAGCTCACATTGCTAACTTGCCCAGACTTAGTGCTCTGACACAAGTACAGGCCAGGTGCCAGAAGAATTTATATTAATATTGAAGCCGCCCACTTCACATTAATAATCTGGGGGTTGGTTCCGAAAAAGTGTCCATGAGCTATGTGAATAAATCCAGGTCATCATTTAGCTTCAGGTTTGACTTAGGAACACCCAATATAAAAACAGATTTGCTCTCAATTTACCTGCGATATTTGAGCCCAACTTCCCCTCACTTATATTTTCCCCCTTTTGTTTGAAAAGCAAAACTTGGATAACTGATAATGGACGTGCACACACACCTTCACCCTGTGCACACACACAATCAGCCATGTACACCAACTTCCAGCAGGTATCATTACCGTGTGGAAAATCTTCCAGCTTCCCCCACTCCAGACACATCCTGACTTCCCTTCCTTATTCATCCATGGGACGCTGAACGTACTGACAAGGCCAGCATTTGTTGTCCATCCTAGTTTTTTTTTTACAAATATATTTTAGCGGGATGTGGGTGTTGCTGGCTAGGTCACCATTTATGGCCCATCCCCAGTTTTCCTTGAGAAAGAGGTGGTAGCGAGCTGTCTTCTTGAACTGCTGGAGTCCCCGAGGTGCAGGTACACTTCGTGTTGGGGAGGGAATTCCAGGGATTTTAAGTCAGGATGGTGAGCGACCTCTGGGGGGGGGGGACTTGCAGATGGTGGCGTTCCGGGTATCTGCTGCCCTTGTCCTTCCAGATGGCCGTGGCCGTGGGTTTGGAGGGTGTTGAGGAAGGAACCTCTGAGTCCCTGAGGTGTAGGTACACCCACAGGAGGGTGTCTAGGACTTTGATGCAGTAACAGTGAAGGAAGGCAATATATTTCCATGCCAGGATGGTTTCTGACTTAAGAGCGACTATATTTGAGACAACAGCCATGGCCTTCCAGTCTGAGGAGCATTTGACTGCTCCGATATTGTGTGTCGGGTTTGGGGAGGTTCAGCTTTTGTGTAAAAATGTTGGACAAATGTTTTGTTTTGTTCCCTGAATACAAAGCAATGATATGAGTCATGCCCAACTGCGTCACTGGAGTGAATTGAAATTCAGCTCTTGGGAGTATTCTTCCTGCGAAGGTGACAGCCAAGGGATACATGTGACAAAAGACCCATCAGAGATCAGGTTTTTAAAAATACATTCGTTACAATAATTTGCTTTTATTAAGTGAAAATGGAATGTTTAGTTCACCACATTTTGTCGATATATTTGCATTGGCGCTCTGCTCAATTTCATCTCCAGTCCCAGGCAACTGCAACTGGAGATGGAATTTATGAATTAATGTCACAGAAAGCAAGACAGGAAATGTGGATTAATCATTATTTCCCCAAGAGGCTCAGAAAAGGAGGAGGAAAGAGAATCACAGAGCTTCAGAATCTACAAAGCATCGTTCATCTGGGAAATGTCAGAGAGCAAAACACTGCACACAAGGCTTCAACAGCAAGACCGAGAAACCCCAGCTGTTAAAACAATTCAATAGCTACCCAAATGGAAAGCACCTACAGGAACTATCCCCCCCGTGAGAGTCAGCACCTTCAGGAACTGTCCCCCAGTGAGAGTCAGCACCTTCAGGAACTGTATCCCAGTGAGAGTCAGCACCTTCAGGAACTGTCCCCCAGTGAGAGTCAGCACCTTCAGGAACAGTATCCCAGTGAGAGTCAGCACCTTCAGGAACTGTATCCCAGTGTCAGCACCTTCAGGAACTGTATCCCAGTGAGAGTCAGCACCTTCAGGAACTGTCCCCCACTGAGAGTCAGCACCTTCAGGAACAGTATCCCAGTGAGAGTCAGCACCTTCAGGAACTGTATCCCAGTGAGAGTCAGCACCTTCAGGAACTGTATCCCAGTGAGAGTCAGCACCTTCAGGAACAGTATCCCAGTGAGAGTCAGCACCTTCAGGAACTGTATCCCAGTGTCAGCACCTTCAGGAACTGTATCCCAGTGAGAGTCAGCACCTTCAGGAACTGTCCCCCACTGAGAGTCAGCACCTTCAGGAACAGTATCCCAGTGAGAGTCAGCACCTTCAGGAACTGTATCCCAGTGAGAGTCAGCACCTTCAGGAACTGTATCCCAGTGAGAGTCAGCACCTTCAGGAACTGTGTCCCAGTGAGAGTCAGCACCTTCAGGAACTGTATCCCAGTGAGAGTCAGCACCTTCAGGAACTGTATCCCAGTGAGAGTCAGCACCTTCAGGAACTGTATCCCAGTGAGAGTCAGCACCTTCAGGAACAGTATCCCAGTGAGAGTCAGCACCTTCAGGAACTGTATCCCAGTGTCAGCACCTTCAGGAACTGTATCCCAGTGAGAGTCAGCACCTTCAGGAACTGTCCCCCACTGAGAGTCAGCACCTTCAGGAACAGTATCCCAGTGAGAGTCAGCACCTTCAGGAACTGTGTCCCAGTGAGAGTCAGCACCTTCAGGAACTGTATCCCAGTGAGAGTCAGCACCTTCAGGAACTGTATCCCAGTGAGAGTCAGCACCTTCAGGAACTGTGTCCCAGTGAGAATCAGCACCTTCAGGAACTGTATCCCAGAGAGAGTCAGCACCTTCAGGAACTGTATCCCAGTGAGAGTCAGCACCTTCAGGAACTGTATCCCAGTGAGAGTCAGCACCTTCAGGAACTGTATCCCAGTGAGAGTCAGCACCTTCAGGAACTGTATCCCAGTGAGAGTCAGCACCTTCAGGAACTGTATCCCAGTGAGAGTCAGCACCTTCAGGAACTGTATCCCAGTGAGAGTCAGCACCTTCAGGAACTGTATCCCAGTGAGAGTCAGCACCTTCAGGAACTGTATCCCAGTGAGAGTCAGCACCTTCAGGAACTGTCCCCTATCTTGTTTAGGGGGGTTGGGGGGCAGGCAACAAATTAAAATAAAATAAGTGACAGACTTTTCAATTTTACTGCCTTCACAGAAATGTGGTTTGCAAGAAAATAAGTTTTGTGCACGGGTGTGAACAGTGAAATACTGCCTTCCAGGAAATACAGCCTAAAACCCATATCGGGTGGTTTTATTTCTGTTACTGATTGGCTTCAGGCACACACATTAAAGCACCAGTTAGATTCAAGAACCTGACTCAAGTGCTCCGTCTCTCTCTCTCACACACACACACACACACGCAGAAACTTCCTCTTATTGAGGTGGGTCTACTTCAACACAACACGTGAAGAACCACTGTGTCAACTTCCATGTAAGCTGCTTATTTAGCCTTTAACCGCTGCCTCACAATGCAGGTTCAGATTTAAATGTCTCCTTTTCGGCTAAGATTAACTCCTGCGGGATCTTCAGGCGAGACAGGAGTCTCTCCAAGATACCCTCAGTACTGCAGACGGCAAGAATCTGATCCCAGAGTATTAGCTGCCTTCTAAAAGCTTGGATATAAACACTTCTCCCTGGTCCCCATCACCACTCACAGCACAGGCCAAAAGCCCTCAATAACTGCATCGCCAGAGAAAATAAAACAAATTGAAATAATAGTTCACCAGAACACACTGTTCCAAAATCACTTACATCAAAAACTTCACCACTATTTGAAAATTGAACGCTCTCCAGCATGTTGCAATAATAAACACCAGACTCACTCGCTGTCAGCTAAAGTAATCCCCAGTACAGTACTGGAGTAATCCAGGCATGGGAGGATCCCAGGTTGATTTCAATCTGTGCCAATTTAAGTCAGATTTCCCTCAAAGTGCCTGCCTTTATCTCTGAAAGGATTTGATGATTTGAGTTATAAGGAGAGGCTGGATAGACTGGGACTCTTTTCCCCCTGGGACGTAGGAGACTTAGGGGTGATCTTATAGAGGTCTATAAAATAATGAGGGGCACAGGTCAGCTAGATAGTCAACATATTTTCCCAAAGGTAGGGGAGTCTTAAACTAGAAGGTGTAGGTTTAAGGTGAGAGGGGAGAGATACAAAAGGGTCCAGAGGGGCAATTCTTTCACACAGAGGGTGGTGAGTGTCTGGAACAAGCTGCCAGAGGTAGTAGTAGCGTCGGGTACAATTTTGTCTTTTAAAAAGCATTTAGATGGGTATAGAGGGTTATGGGCCAAACGCGGGCAATTGGGACCAGCTTAGTCGTTTAAAAAAGGGGGTGGCATGGACAAGTTGGGCCGAAGGGCCAGTTTTCATGCCGTAAACCTGTATGACTCTATGATTCTCACGTCCAATCTCTCTCGTGTTCCCAGTGACTCCCTTGCAAGAAAACAGGGCTATGGGATCTCGTGCGGAAAAGATCGAGAATGATCACAATATGCTCCTGAGGTTGAACCTCGTGAGGAGGTACGGACTGCCCATCAACTGCACCCAGCATGGCTCACAGGAAGAGCTGGGCAGTGCGAGTAATAAAGGAGAGGAAACCTTGCTTAATCTTTCAATCATACAATATTGTGTGCAGGTTTGTGGGCAGATAGCAACTCAGTGTTCGAAATGCAGGATCAGAATCACGAACTGAGTTCCAGAGGACAGAGTGAGGAAGTGCTGGAAGGAGTACTTCATTTTGATAGCATCTTTCACAACCAAAGGATGTTCTAAGTGCTTTACAACCAATATAGCATTTTTTTTTGGGAGGTAAGTTGCGGTTGTGATGTCAGAGTACAGCAGTCAATTTGTGCACAGCAACCTCCCACAAACAGCAATAAGATATAGAAGCAGAATTAGGCCATTCGGCCCATCGAGCCTGCTCCACCATTCAATCATGGCTGATAAGTTTCTCAACCCCATTCTCCCACCTTCTCCCCGTAATCTTTGATCCCCGTACCAATCAAGAACCAGAGCCTTAGCAGTACATCCATAAGACAGAATCAGAATTAGGCCACTCGGCCCATCGAGTCTGCTCCGCCATTCAATCATGGCTGATTTTTTTCTCATCCCCATTCTCCTGCCTTTTCCCCATAACCCCTGCGATAATGGCCAGATGAGCTGCTTTCTGGCGTTGGCCGAGGGGGCTATAACTTTGGCCGAGGACGCCAGGTTGAACTCCCCTGCTCTTCTCCAAAATAACAGTCATGGGACCCTGGGTGGCCCAGTCAGCTTTCACAGAATCAAAGAATCCCTGCAGTGCAGAAGGAGGCCATTCGACCCTCAGTCTTTATTTTTGTGTATAGTTTTACTTGGGCATAGCAGTGTCATACAAGAGAATGTCTTGCGAGGTCTTTTCAGATGTGAGTCAGCCATGTCGCTGCAGGTCTGGAGTCACAAGTAAAAAGAGAAATGGTTGGCAATAGTCACCATTACTGATGCTAGCTTCTTTAACTGAATTGAAATTCCCCAGGTGTCCTGGTGGGAGTAGAACACGTGTATCCAAGGCATTAACCCAGACCACTAACCCAAATGCAAACCCACTATGACAGTGGCCTCCAAATAGTCAATCGCGATCCAACCGGTCGATCATGGAGTCTTGAAAGGTCCATTATCATTGGCTGCCGAACCACAGCCGAAAATGTACGTGAGTCAGGCTTCTTGGGATAACGAATGAATCAGCTCACTGACTGCCAAATCGCAGATGCCAAATTGTGGACTAAGCTGGGTGAAGTCAAAATGATTAGCGAGGAGCCAGGGACCCCCCCCGCCCCCCCAGAGGGCAAAAACCTACCATTTCCACCCGGAGTGGGAGAGCGAATTCCTTTTTAACGAATGTCAAAAGCAAGACCATGTGTATCTGTTTGGCAACAGAGTGTAGCCTTGAGTAAAAGAGGTAACTTGGGAACAGCATCACAAGGCAACGCATGCAAAATTTCAAGAAAATTTCCCTTTAAATAGCAGCATTCAGACAAAAGAGGTTGGTGAGTTAAAAGGAATGTTGCAAGCTCAACTGTCATTCTTTTCAAAACCTGCAGCTGAAGGCAAGGTGAACAAAGAGGCGTCTTTTTGCATTAGCTGTCTGCTGGCATAACGTAAGGAACTGTTCACCAATGGTCAGGTTATCAAGCAGACTGTGATGGTCACTGCCGGCACCTTGTTCAAAGGCTTTAAACACAAAGATGAAAATATGACAGCCATCGAGAGCATGTCACTAGTGGAATTACTATCCGAGGATGTGTCCCAGCAAATACACCGAGACTCATCAGGCTGTGAGTGCTTCTCACTGCAGTTTGATGAGTCAGTAGACATGACGGATATGGCCCAGCTGCTTGAATCCCACGTTAACGAAAACAACAATGCAACAACTAGAGGAGGACTTCCTCGCATTTGTGCCGCTCAAAGAGAGGACAAGAGGCGAGGATGTCTAAAACCAATTTATAGGTAATGTGAGTGAGAAAAACATTCCAATCAAGGGCAGTTCAGTTGACGTTGTCGACATGGACTTTAGCAAGGCCTTTGACAAGGTACCCCATGATAGGTTGTTGTACAAGATTAAATCTCACGGGATCCTGGGTGAGGTAGCCAATTGGATACAAAATTGGCTTGATGACAGAAGCCAGGGGGTGGTTGTAGAGGGTTGTTTTTCAAACTGGAGGCCTGTGACCAGCGGTGTGCCTCACGGATCAGTGCTGGGTCCACTGTTATTTGTCATTTATATGAATGATTTGGATGAGAATTTAGGAGGCATGGTGAGTAAGTTTGCAGATGACACCACGATTGGTGGCATAGTGGACAGTGAAGAAGGTTATTTAGGATTGCAACGGGATCTTGATCAATTGGGCCAGTGGGCTGACGAATGGCAGATGGGGTTTAATTTAGATAAATGCAAGGTGCTGCATTTTGGTGGATCGAACCAGGGCAGCACTTACTCAGTTAATGGTAGAGCATTTGGGGAGATTAATAGAACAAAGAAATCTAGGGGTACAAGTTCATATTCTCCTTGGAAGTGGAGTCACAGGTGGACAGAGTGGTGAAGAAGGCATTCAACATGCTTGGTTTCATTGGTCAGAACAATGAATACAGGAGTTCGGACATCTTGCTGAAGTCGTACAAGACATTGGTCAGGCCACACTTGGAATACTGTGTACAGTTCTGGTCATCCTATTATAGAAAGGATATTATTAAACTAGAAAGAGTGGAGATAAGATTTTCTAGGATGCTACTGGGACTTGAAGGTTTGAGTTACAAGTAGAGGTTGGATAAACCGGGGCTTTTTTCCTTGGAGCGCAGGAGGCTGAGGGGTGATCTTATAGAGGTCTATAAAATAATGAGGGGCATACATCAGCTAGATAGTCAACATCTTTTCCCAAAGGTAGGGGAATCTAAAACTCGAGGACATAGGTTTAAGGTGAGGGGGAGAGATACAAAAGGGTCTAGAGGGGCAATTTTTTCACTCAGAGGGTGGTGAGTGTCTGGAATGAGCTGCCGGAGGCAGTAGTAATGGCGGGTACAATTTTGTCTTTTAAAAAGCATTTAGACAGTTACATGGGTATAGAGGGATATGGGCCAAACTTGGGCAATTGGAACTAGCTTAATGGTAAAAACTGGGCGGCATGGACAAGTTGGGCCGAAGGGCCTGTTTCCATGTTGTAAACCTCTATGACTCTTGGTGTATCGTCAATGCTGGGTGTCAATGCAGGCTTCGCTACACTCTGCAGAAATGATTCTGAATTCCTCCCCTTTGTCAATTATCACAGTGTTATTCACCAGCAAGCACTAGCGAGCAAGGCTATTGATTTTTCTCATGTAATGACAGTTGTTGTCAAGATCATCAACTCAATTTGTGCCACAGCTCTGAAACATTGCTTGTTCAAATCATTATTCAATGAACCTGATGCCACCTATGGTGAGCTAATCCTTCATGCAGATGTGAAGTGGTAAAGTCGTGGAAAAGTCCTCCAGAGATTTTTAGATCTGATCCCTGAAATTGTCACCTTTCTTAAATCAAGAAGTGAGCTGAACAGCGAGCTCAGATAATGCACAGTTGCGAGTCCTAGTGTTTCTTATGAACATTAAGTACAACATTGAATGAGCTGAACCGTGAACTGTAGGGGAGGGACAAAGATATGGTCAGTGCAGTGAATGTGTTTAAGTAGAAACTGGGCCCCTGGTCCTCCCAGTTAAAGAACAAAATTACTGAGCACTTGCCAAATCTGGAGAAAATCCAACAACAGGTCAAATGGGGAAAGTTTCATCCAAACAAATGCTGTGACCACCTAAACAAATTGGAAAAGGAATTCAACAGACAATTTCAGGAGTTGGACAAGTGGAACCAATCATGTTCGTGTCAGATCCTTTTTCCAAGTTGGAGAACTGACAGCAAAATTTCAGCAGGCATTCAAACAAAGCAGCGGACTTGACATGGAAATAATCACCACGCAAAATGACATGGAGCTGAAAGCTAGGTCAAGGGACAAAGACTTCTGGGGACATGTAAACAGAGAGAAATACACTCTTCAGACACTGTGCGTACTCAAGGCGAGGGCCAACTTTGGTTCCACGTATCTCTGTGGAGTGGCTTTTTGCCAGATGAAAATCATCAAGTTCAAGTATTGCAGTCATCTATCAGATGCCCATCTGATGGACTGTATGAGACTGGCCATCTCAAACTACGACCCAGACTTCACAACACTCACAGATAGTGTGACACCTGTGCTTGCACACTCAGAGTAGGTGAGTTAAACGTAAAATACCGCGGATGCTGGAAGCTCCGACGAAGGGTCATCTGGACTCGAAACGTTGGCTCGACTCTCTCTCCACAGACGCTGTCAGACCTGCTGCGATTTTCCAGCTTTTTTCTGTTCAAAGAATAGATGAGTGTTATGCACAAGTACATTTTAAGGGATTTACGTAAAGTCGAATTTTTAAAGAGTAGATCTCGTGCTGCTAAAAGTGATCTTGTGCTGAAAAGGGTTGGAGACCTCTGCTCAATGATACCTCAGCCATTGTAGAACAGTGTGGAGAAGAAGCTTCATTCTATATCTGACCCGTGCTGCACCTGGCCTGGGAATGCTCAACCCACGAGGAACATCCTCCATTCCTCAAGCACGGATATCCCGCAACCGTATGAGCATGGGCCAAATAGCCTCCTCTTGGGCTGTATATTTCCCATGTAAAACAACATATTTTGAGACAGGGAGTGGAGGCCAAATTGTAAAAATTGCAGGAAGCTTGTATTAAGACATGGTGAGCTTATCAGATGGAACAAAGCGCTATAAGAAAGGAAGGCATGAACAGTGTGTAGTACGTGTGTGGGTCAAAGATCTGACTAAATGATAAATCACACAGATCTGCGAAACCGACGACTCCGCTGAATGAGATATTATCTTGGGTGGTTTTTAGTTTGTGAAACTGCACCGAACGAGAACATCCTGTCATGTTCCTCATTACATTGACAAGAGTCAATACACAGGAACTCCCAATGATGAGGGGCTCTCACTCGTACAGTCAATAAAGTACATAAAGGCCTTTAAGCTCAGCGAAATAGGGGTTCCACAGATGTCAGTAGTACCGGCTCTATCCTCCTTAACATAAAAAGGCAATAGAAGCACTGGGGAAGGTGCAGGAAAGATTTACAAGAGTGATACCAGAACTGAGAGGATGTAACATTGAACAAACTGGGGTTCTTTCTCTTGAAAACAGAAGACCGAGGGTGGCTTGGTAAGGTCTTGAAATAATGAAAGAACAGACATGGAGCAGATGTTTCCACACGGGGAACTTGCTGATTTTCATCTGGCAGAAAGGCACTTCACAGAAGTCCGTCCATCTCACTCGAAACAGCGTTTCCTCCCCGCGAGTTGTGCTCGAGGTGAACTTTCAGGTACACTGCCCTGGATAAATCACTGTGATCTTCATCCCATCAGGACATAGCATTATATAGAATGTACAGCATGGAAATGGGTCATTCAGCCCAAACTAATGCTAGCATATGTACTCTATTCGAGCCTCTTCCCACTCTTTCTCATCTAACTTGATCAGCAAGATTCTCAATTCCCTCTCCCTTATTTGCTTATCTGGATTCCTCTCAAATACATCTATGCTATTTGCTTCAACTGTTCCTTGTGGGCGCAAGTTCCACTTGTTCTGGTCTTCCCCACCTTACCAAGCCACCCTCGGTCTTCCCTTTTCAAGAGAAAGAACCCCAGTTTGTTCAATGTTTCCTGATAGTTTCCTTCAGTTCTGGTACAACTCTTGAAAATCTTTTCTGCACCTTCCTCAGTGCCTCTGTTGCCTTTTCATATGAAAGAAAGAACTCTCGGTGTGGTCTAATCAAGATTTTATAAAAGTTTAGATGTTCTCTACTTTTCATCTCTAACCCATCTCTATCTAGCTGATCTATGAGGGGCATAGATCAGCTAGATAGTCAATATCTTTTCCCACAGGTAGGGGAGTCTAAAACTAGAAGGCATAGGTTTAAGGTGAGAGGGGAGAGATACAAAAGTGTCCAGAGGAGCAGTTTTTTCACACAGAGGGTGGTGAATGTCTGGAACAAGCTGCCAGAGGTAGTAGTACAGGCTGGTACAATTCTGTCTTTTAAAAAGCGTTTAGACAGTTACATGGGTAAGATGGGTATAGAGGGATATGGGACAAACACAGGCAATTGGGATTAGGTTAGGGGTTAAAAAAAAAGGGCGGCATGGACAAGTTGGGCCGAAGAGCCTGATTTCATGCTGTAAACCTCTATGACTATGAACTCTAGAAGTGTGAATTATTTGGGTTTTTTTTAAGTCTTATCAATTAACTTTTATTGATACTTCTAATGATTTGTGTATCTGAACTACCTCGAGACCCAACTACACCTCTACCCCACTTAGATTCTCTATTTTCCAAGAACTTTATCAAAATGAACCACTTATGTTGGCCTATTTTGGGATAAGTTTGCCACAATGGCAACTCCAGTCAGCCGTTGAATTTGGGATCAGAATAGCAGCTTTCCTCCTTTCAAGAATCAGTTTGCAGCCAGCCCATAAATATCAGATTCATTAAGTGCAACTTTCTAACTTGCCACGGTGGGACTCACAGCGCAATCACTCTTTAACTTGTTCATCACCACAAGAAATACTCAGCGAGCGGTGTTTGTTGATTGGGAATGAGGGTGAAGGGCCGATTCTCCAGGGGTGACATTCTCCAGGGGTGACATTCTCCAGGGATGAATGAGCTCGGCCCAGACCAGTGATCAAGCGCACAGCTCTTGCTGCTCAGAATAGGGGAAAAGGAATCTTTGCCTCGATTAGGGCAACCTTGGCAGCAAGTCATTCAACAGAAACTGATGAAAATGTCATCTGTCTTCAGAAACATGGCTACTAATTGAGAAAAATCATGGGGCAATGAACTGAGAGACCAAGTCCACCAGCACAGACTGGCAGAATCATTGTCAGACCCAGGAGCTGATAACATTCTACTTTGGCTGCCCTATCCCAACCCAATGGGAAATGTCACCCTGCATCATTTGCAGCTCATACATAAAAAACACAAATAAACCCAAGTATGTTCCTTTCCTAATCCCAAAAAGAAAAGATGTAGAAAGCTATTTGTCAGTCTCACTCAGGCTTCCATAGAAAACTCAGATCACAACATCCAAGTGCTTTGTCAATGACTGATAGGCGTGGCACAGCCTCTGCGGATAAAAGCAAATGACTGCAGACGTTGGATTCTGAAACCAATAGAGAAGATGCTGGAAAATCTCAGCAGGTCTGGCAGCATCTGTAAGGAGAGAAAAGAGCTGACGTTTCGAGTCCGAGTGACCCTTTGTCAAAGCTGCTTAGATTCCAGCATCCTCAGTAATTTGCTTTTATCGAACCCAGGTCCATGGTGCTGTGAGGCAGCAGTGCTAATACCACATGTGGAGAGGTTGTAAGGCGAGATGGGAGAGAAGGGGTGGCTGCCAGGTGATGAGTGTTGACTTAAATCATTTGATTGCATATTAATTGAACGTTATGCTGAAGTTACATACTGCCCAAATATTTCAGCCCACATCTGTAACGTCTTCCAAGATCTCTGCACTTCCTCTAAACGTAGACTTTTGTCGAACACGGATGTCCTTCTTTTATCGGGAGCTTTGACAAAGGGTGACTTGGACTCAAAACATCAGCTCTTTTCTCACCTTACAGATGCTGCCAGACCCACTGAGATTTTCCAGCACCTTCTCTTTTGGTTACAGCCTCTGTGGATGCTGGTGAGCTCAGGGGAGAGTTGAGCTAGCATTTTTGCTCCTGCAAGGTAAGTGTGTACAAGTGCAGTCACATGAGGACAGGATTGTGTGATCCCCACTGCTCACATGTGCGAGCTTTACAGCAAAGGTTATTGAACACTGATTGGGTGAGAGAGCCACGATTTTCCCTCTTCAGAGGTGCCGAGGCCCACTACTGCCCTGCCAGTGAGAGACCAACTTTACAGCAATCAGAGATTGAACCTGGCACCCTCCCGACATTGGACCATTGACCTACTGCAAATTTGCCTTGGTATGCAGAGGATAAAATGGATGGCAGGGTTTGCTCTTCATATAGTGTATGAGATATTTGTTATAAAGCTGCCTTAGCTCTGTGGGTATTACTCCGCCTTCACCTTGGCCACTTTGTTTTCATTTTATTTAATTTTTTACTGTTCTCTACCTTTTATTTCTTTGTCTTTATTTTTCTTCCTTCCCAACTCTTCCCTCTATTTTACCCCCCTTTTCCTTTTCTTCCCCCTTTGCTTCCCCTTTTTCCAAATTTTACCTCTCTCCCACTCATTCCTCCCTCCCCCTCACGTATTCATCTGTCACAGTTGACCCTCTGATTTCAGCTTCTCTGCCGTTTGGCCATTCACACCCTTTATTCTCTCTATGGGCTGCCATTAGCAGCCTTTCCCCTTGCTTCTGTGGCTATGACTCATCTTTCGTACCCTCCCCCTGCAGTACAAATATCTCCCACTTTCTACGCTTTTAGCTTTGACGAAGGGTCATCTGGATTCGAAACATCAGCTCTTTTCTCTTCTTACAGATGCTGACAAAGAACAAAGAAAATTACAGCACAGGAACTGGCCCTTCGGCCCTCCAAGCCTGCACCGACCATGCTGCCCGACTGAACTAAAACTCCCTACCCTTCCGGGGACCATATCCCTCTATTCCCATCCTATTCATGTATTTGTCTCACTATTGTATCTGCTTCCACTACCTCCCCCGGCAGCGAGTTCCAGGCACCCACCATCCTCTGTGTAAAAAACTTGTCTTGTACATCTCCTCTAAACCTTGCCCCTCGCACCTTAAACCTGTGCCCCCTAGTAATTGACTCTTCCATCCTGGGAAAAAGCTTCTGACTATCCACTCTGTCCATGCCCCTCAATCTTGTAGACTTCTATCAGGTCGCCCCCTCAACCTCCGTCGTTCCAGTGAGAGCAAACCAAGTTTCTCCAACCTCTCCTCATAGCTAATGCCCTCCATACCAGGCAACATCCTGGTAAATCTTTTCTGTACCCTCTCCAAAGCCTCCACATCCTTCTGGTAATGTGACGACCAGAATTGAACACTATATTCCAAGTGCGGCCTAACTAAGGTTCTTATAAAGCTTTGACAAAGGGTCATCTGGACTTGAAACGTCAGCTCTTTTCTCTCCTTACAGGTGCTGCCAGACCTGCTGAGATTTTCCAGCATTTGCTCTTTTGGTTTCAGATTCCAGCATCCGCAGTAACTTGCTTTTACTCTTGCCTTTGTGTTAGAAAGTTGTGGGTTTAAGTCTCAATTCAGACACGTTGACCACACAATTAAGGCTAACGTGCCAACGATGTCCTGAGGGAGTGCTGCACTGTCAGGGATGCCAGCCTTTGGATAAAAGATTAAGCAGAAGATCCAGCTGCTCTATGAGGATGTAAAAGATCCCATAGCACTATTCCGCAGAAGAGCACGGGAGTTCTCCCTGCACAAGTTTCCTACATTACAATTACACTTCAATAGCATTTAGCTGACTGCAAAACATTTTTGGACGAATTTTTCCCAAAGATATGAAAGGCCCCCATAGAAATGCAAGATTTTAAAAATAACTTTGCTGTGTGACCAGGGAACGTGACAGCGTGATGCAGTGTGTTTGCTCCAGAATGCTTGTTAAAATGTTCTTAGCTTCTGACTGAATCTGTTAAATCGTAGATCTCTGTTAAACATGCAGCGTAAGAAATCTCACCCACTCAGGCAGTTGGAGGCAGATGCACTTTAACATTGGAAAAACAGTACAATAGAATTCCCCACGAAGGATTATGTTCTGGGTCAGGTCAGTTTGCACTCTCGTGACTTGTGTATCACGGTTTTCAGAGGCGAAAGGTTATTGAATTGTAAAGGTTCACCAAATCGCTGCTGCAGTTGAAGTGATCAAAGCCGCAAATAGTCAAACCCACAACTCCCAATTTCATGCTAATTTCTTCCGTGCTCTGGGTTACAACGAAGTAACAATGCAGTGATTCAGGTTCGACTGATTTAGATTTCATTACACACCAGTACAGGACTCAGGCACGCAGATCAGGAAGCCCCAGGTTCTGTCTGATGTTAACTGTCTTGGCGTCGACGGGGAGTAAAGGGTGTGAGAAATTAGAATTCCAACCCCAGATAAGTCGTGAACTAGTACCATGTGCGGGTTTCAGATGCGAGCTGGACTTAGCTCCGATGCTTCCCTCCATGCTGAACAACATTTTCAGGCCAGGAAAATCCCCTGCATTTTTATGAATAGTGCTATGGGATTTTTAATCTCTACTCCACAGCTGGAAAAGGCAGCCTCTGTTTCAACCCTCATAGAATCCCAACAGGGTCATTCGGCCCATCGAGTCTGCACCGACCACCATCCCACCCAAGCCCTAGTCCCATAACCCCTCATATTTACCCTGTTAGTTCCCTCTGACACTAGGGTTAATTTAGCATGGTCAATCAACCTGACCCGCACATCTTTGGAGTGCGGGAGGAAACCGGAGCACCAGGAGGAAACCCACGCAGACACGGGGAGAATGTGCAAATTCCACACTGACAGTGACCCGAGCCGGGAATCGAACCCGGGTCCCTGCGCTGTGAGGCAGCAGTGCTAACCACTGCGCCACCGTGCCGCCCTATCCTGAACGACAACGCCAGACTCCCTCTGTAAAAGCACTGCCTAAGTAACAAGATAAGGTCAGGGAGTGGGACTTGAACCCATGACCCGCGCTGACTCAATAGTGAGAGGGTTTACCCCAGTGAGGGAGGCCTCTATAGCATTTGGATCAGGTTTCTGTTGTAAATAATTATCTAGCCTTTCAAATTTTGTAAACAATGCACTGCTTAATCACACATTTACTGTTCTTTCCAAAATGGTTTTAGCTCACGTATTCCACATTGTCCTCTGGATTAGTCTCTCCTGCGAATTACCGGAAAAACTTTTTTTGAAGGCTCAGTTACGAGTGAAGTACTGCACAAAGACTGGAGAGTAGGCAAGGACAGGAGGCAATTCAAGGAGTAGGACTGAGGTGACAACAAAATGAAAGGCATGCTGGCACAGCGGTTAGCACTGCTGCCTCACAGCACCAGTGCGTGTGCTTCCCTTTTCACCAACATCTTTGTGGAACTGTGACTGATGAATTACCTTTCAACCTGACATAAACGCTGGCGAGTGAACTGGATAATATCCTTGACTCTTCAAGTAAAGTTCTGCTGTTGCTGAGTACATTTACTGTGTTAGTACAAATATACCACAGAAAAGACTAGGCTTCAACTTACAGATAAAAGCACAATACTGCAGATACTGGAAAGTGAGACAAAAACAGAAAGTGCTGGAAAATCTCAGCCTCTGTGGAGCGAGAATAGAGCCAACATTGAGTGAGGATGTGTTTGCTCTCTTCTCTATCCACACAGGCTAAGATTTTCCAGCATTTTCTGATTTTGTTGTAAGCTTCAACTTGTACTGTGCAGTGCCTTAGAATCACAGAATCTCTCTCCTGCAGAAGGAGGCCATTCGGCCCACTGAATCTGCACCGACCGCAATCCCACCCAGGCCCTATCCCCATAACTCCATGGCATTTATCCTAGCTAATCCCCTGACACTAAGGGGCAATTTAGCATGGCCAATCCACCTAACCCGCATGTCTTTCAGAATGTGGGAGGAAATCGGATCACCCGGAGGAAGCCCACACAGACATAGAACATAGAACAGTACAGCACAGAACAGGCCCTTCGGCCCACGATGTTGTGCCGAGCTTTATCTGAAACCAAGATCAAGCTATCCCACTCCCTATCATCCTGGTGTACTCCATGTGCCTATCCAATAACCGCTTAAATGTTCCTAAAGTGTCTGACTCCACTATCACTGCAGGCAGTCCATTCCACACCCCAACCACTCTCTGCGTAAAGAACCTACCTCTCATATCCTTCCTGTATCTCCCACCACGAACCCTATAGTTATGCCCCCTTGTAATAGCTCCATCCACCCGAGGAAATAGTCTTTGAACTTTCACTCTATCTATCCCCTTCATCATTTTATAAACCTCTATTAAGTCTCCCCTCAGCCTCCTCCGCTCCAGAGAGAACAGCCCTAGCTCCCTCAACCTTTCCTCATAAGACCTACCCTCCAAACCAGGCAGCATCCTGGTAAATCTCCTCTGCACTCTTTCCAGCGCTTCCACATCCTTCTTATCGTGAGGTGACCAGAACTGCACACAATATTCCAAATGTGGTCTCACCAAGGTCCTGTACAGTTGCAGCATAACCCCACAGCTCTTAAACTCCAACCCCCTGTTAATAAAAGCTAACACACTATAGGCCTTCTTCACAGCTCTATCCACTTGAGTAGCAACCTTTAGAGATCTGTGGATATGGACCCCAAGATCTCTCTGTTCCTCCACAGTCTTCAGAACCCTACCTTTGACCCTGTAATCCACATTTAAATTAGTCCTACCAAAATGAATCACCTCACATTTATCAGGGTTAAACTCCATTTGCCATTTTTCAGCCCAGCTTTGCATCCTATCTATGTCTCTTTGCAGCCTGCAACAGCCCTCCACCTCATCCACTACTCCACCAATCTTGGTGTCATCAGCAAATTTACTGATCCACCCTTCAGACCCCTCCTCTAAGTCATTAATAAAAATCATAAAGAGCAGAGGACCAAGCACTGATCCCTGTGGCACTCTGCTAGCAACCTGCCTCCAATCCGAAAATTTTCCATCGACCACCACCCTCTGTCTTCGATCAGACATGATGTGGAGATGCCGGCGTTGGACTGGGGTAAACACAGTAAGAAGTTTAACAACACCAGGTTAAAGTCCAACAGGTTTATTTGGTAGCAAAAGCCACACAAGCTTTCGGAGCTGCAAGCCCCTTCTTCAGGTGAGTGGGAATTCTGTTCACAAACAGAGCATATAAAGACACAGACTCAATTTACATGAATAATGGTTGGAATGCAAATACTTACAACTAATCAAGTCTTTAAGAAACAAAACAGCATGAGTGGAGAGAGCATCAAGACAGGCTAAAAAGATGTGTATTGTCTCCAGACAAGACAGCCAGTGAAACTCTGTGGGGGTTACAAATAGTGGGACATGAACCCAATATCCCGGTTGAGGCCGTCCTCGTGTGTGCGGAACTTGGCTATCAGTTTCTGCTCAGCGACTCTGCGCCGTCGTGTGTCGCGAAGGCCGCCTTGGAGAACGCTTACCCGAATATCAGAGGCCGAATGCCCGTGACCGCTGAAGTGCTCCCCAACAGGAAGAGAACAGTCCTGTCTGGTGATTGTCGAGCGGTGTTCATTCATCCGTTGTCGCAGCGTCTGCATAGTTTCCCCAATGTACCATGCCTCGGGACATCCTTTCTTGCAGCGTATCAGGTAGACAACGTTGGCCGAGTTGCAAGAGTATGTACCGTGTACCTGGTGGATGGTGTTCTCACGTGAGATGATGGCATCTGTGTCGATGATCCGGCACGTCTTGCAGAGGTTGCTGTGGCAGGGTTGTGTGGTGTCATGATCACTGTTCTCCTGAAGGCCTCAACCGGGATATTGGGTTCATGTCCCACTATTTGTAACCCCCACAGAGTTTCACTGGCTGTCTTGTCTGGAGACAATACACATCTTTTTAGCCTGTCTTGATGCTCTCTCCACTCATGCTGTTTTGTTTCTTAAAGACTTGATTAGTTGTAAGTATTCGCATTCCAACCATTATTCATGTAAATTGAGTCTGTGTCTTTATATGCTCTGTTTGTGAACAGAATTCCCACTCACCTGAAGAAGGGGCTTGCAGCTCCGAAAGCTTGTGTGGCTTTTGCTACCAAATAAACCTGTTGGACTTTAACCTGGTGTTGTTAAACTTCTTACTTCGATCAGACAGCCAGTTACCTATCCAGTCGGCCATCTTTCCCTCTATCCCACACCTCCTCACTTTCATCATAAGCCGACCATGAGGGACCTTATCAAACGCCTTACTAAAATCCATGTATATGACATCAGCTGCTCTACCTTCATCAACACACTTAGTTACCTCCTCAAAAAATTCAATCAAATTTGTGAGGCACGACTTGCCCTTCACGAATCCGTGCTGACTATCCCGGATTAATCCGCATCTTTCTAAATGGTCGTAAATCCCATCCCTAAGGACCTTTTCCATCAATTTACCAACCACCGAAGTAAGACTAACCGGTCTATAATTACCAGGGTCATTTCTATTCCCTTTCTTAAACAGAGGAACAACATTCGCCACTCTCCAGTCCTCTGGCACCATCCCCGTGGACAGTGAGGACCCAAAGATCAAAGCCAAAGGCTCTGCAATCTCATCCCTTGCCTCCCAAAGAATCCTCGGATATATTTCATCAGGCCCAGGGGACTTATCGACCTTCAGTTTATTCAAAACTGCCAGGACATCCTCCCTCCCAACATCTATTTCCTCCAGCCGATCAGCCTGTAACACCCTCTCTTCCTCAAAAACATGGCCCCTCTCCTTGGTGAACACTGAAGAAAAGTATTCATTCATCACCTCGCCTATCTCTACTGACTCCATACACAAGTTCCCACTACTGTCCTTGACCGGCCCTAACCTCACCCTGGTCATTCTTTTATTCCTCACATAAGAGTAAAAAGCCTTGGGGTTTTCCTTGATCCGACCCGCCAAGGACTTCTCATGTCCCCTCCGAGCTCTCCTAAGCCCCTTTTTCAGCTCATTCCTTGCTAACTTGTAACCCTCAATCGAGCCATCTGAACCTTGTTTCCTCATCCCTACATAAGCTTCCCTCTTCCTTTTCACAAGACATTCCACCTCTTTCGTGAACCATGGTTCCCTCACTCGGCCATTTCCTCCCTGCCTAACAGGGACATACCTATCAAGGACACCCAGTATTTGTTCCTTGAAAAAGTTCCACTTTTCATTAGTGCCTTTCCCTGACAGTTTCTGTTCCCAACTTATGCCCCCTAATTCTTGCCTAATCGCATCATAATTACGTCTTCCCCAATTGTAAACCTTGCCCTGCCGTACGGCCCTATCCCTCTCCATTGCAATAACAAAAGACACCGAATTGTGGTCACTATCTCCAAAGTGCTCTCCCACAACCAAATCTAACACTTGGCCCGGTTCATTTCCCAGTACCAAATCCAATGTGGCCTCACCTCTTGTCGGCCTATCCACATATTGTGTCAGGAAACCCTCCTGCACACACTGCACAAAAACTGCCCCATCCGAACTATTTGACCTACAAAGGTTCCAATCAATATTTGGAAAGTTAAAGTCCCCCATGACAACTACCCTGTGACCCCCACACGTATCCATAATCTGCTTAGCAATTTCTTCCTCCACATCTCTATTACTATTTGGGGGCCTATAGTAAACTCCTAACAACGTGACCGCTCCTTTCCTATTTCTAACCTCAGCCCATATTACCTCAGTGTGCAGATCCCCCTCGAAGTGCCTTTCCGCAGCCGTTAAGCTATCCTTGATTAACAATGCTACTCCTCCACCTCTTTTACCAGCTTCCCTACACTTAGTGAAACATCTATACCCCGGAACATCCAACAACCATTCCTGTCCTTGTTCTACCCACGTCTCCGTAATGGCCACAACATCGTAGCCCCAAGTACCAATCCACGCCCCAAGTTCATCTACCTTGTTCCGGATGCTCCTTGCATTGAAGTAGACACACTTCAACCCACCTTCCTGTCTACCGGTACCCACCCTTGACCCTGATACCTCACCACCCTCAACACTGACTTCTGGACTACAACTCCTTTTCCCACTCCCCTGACAAATTAGTTTAAACCCCCCTGAAGAGCCGTATCAAATTTCCCTCCCAGGATATTGGTGCCCCTCTGGTTCAGGTGCACCCCGTCCTGTTTGTACAGGTCCCACGTTCCCCAGAATGTGTTCCAATTATCCACGTATCTGAAACCCTCCCTCCTACACCATCCCTGCAACCACATGTTTAACTGCACTCTCTCCCTGTTCCTCAACTCGCTATCACGTGGCACCGGCAACGTACCAGACACGGGGAGAACGTGCAAACTCCGCACAGACAGTGACCCAAGCCGGGAACTGAACCCGGGTCCCTGGCGCTGTGAGGCAGCAGTGCTAACCACTGTGCCACCGTGCCGCCCCAAATTCATCTCCTCAAACTGTTTGCACCATGATCACGGCAGGAACAGCACTGTAACGCCGGGCACCACATCTCAGCACTGTACAGCTGAAAGTGCTCTCTCCAATCACCTCCATAATCAGTCATTGGAAAGACAGGGGGTTTCATACAGTTTAAAACAACAGCTTCACAGACCTAACATTATTCTTCCCTGAAATACTTCATATCATGCTCTTCAGATGTAATGCAAGTCTGGGAATTGAGAGGATTACAGGCAAGGATATTGGTCGGCCATGTTTATCCACGTTAGGCTGGTGTCGGCGAGGCGCTATCACGTGACTTCGGTCTCGGTGAACCCGTTCCACCAAACCATGATGCCGGGTTCCTCGTGCAGAGTCCAAAGTGGGATGAAATGACATCTGCGGCGGCGAGAGAGAAAAAAAATGTTGTAAAATCCTGCCCACCATCATTCTACAGGGTCTGACCAATGGGTCAGTCACCTCCACGCCACACTTCCAAGAGTGAGAAGTCTCACAACATCAGGTTAAAGTCCAACAGGTGTATTTGGTAGCACTAGCTTTTGGAGCTCCTGGTGTTGTGAGACTTCTTATTATGCCCACCCCAGTCCAACACCGACATCTGCACATCACACTTTGAAGAGCCAGGTTTCTGTGTGTCCCACGCAGGGAGCATAATGTGGGGAGCAACATACCGACAGCATGGTGATAACAGGTTGCTCTACATCTGGATGTGACAGACACCATGTTGTCTCATTCTTAGACAGGTGAAATGACTCAAGCACTAGAGCAACTCAGCCATGCACAGAATCAACAACTTGTATTTATACATTTCCCTGAACGCAGTGAAGGATTTTTTCTTAAATTCAATCATGGGACATGGGCATCACTGGCTGGCCGCACCTAGTTGCCCTTGTTCAGAGGGCAGTTGAGATTCAACCACATTGCTGTGGCTCTGGAGTCCCGTTTAATGTTTATTATTTATTAATCACAAGGAGGTTTACATTCACATTGCAATGAAGTTACAGTGAAAATCCCCTAGTGGCCACACTCCGGCGCCTGTTCGGGTTCACTGAGGGAGAATCTAGCGTGACCAATGCACCTAACCAGCACGTCTTTCAGACTGTGGGAGGAAACCAGAGCACCCAGAGGAAACCCACGCAGACATGGGGAGAACGTGCAGACTCCGCACCCAAGCCAGGAATCAAACCCGAGTGCCTGGCGCGGTGAGGCAGCAGGACTAACCACTGTGCCACCGTGCCGCATGTAGGCCAGGCCAAGGAAGGACATTAGTGACCCAGATGGGTTTTTCCGACAATTGACAACGGTTTCATGGTCATCAGTAAATTCTTAATTCCAGATATTTTTTATTGAATTCAAATTCCACCATTTGCCATGGCGGGATTCGAACCCGGGGTCCCCAGAACATTAGCTGAGTTTCTGGATTCGATGATCTAGCAATAATACCACTAGGCCATCGCTTCCTCAAGGTGCTTCACAAGAACATAATCAGACATGTATGACATTGAACCACAGATGGGGATATCAGGACATGGGCGCAAAAGCTTTGTCAAAGAGGTAGCTGTTAAAGAGAATCTTAAAGGAAGAGAGAGAGATTTGGGGAGGGAATTCCTGAGCTTAGAGCCCAAGCTGCTGAAGGCCTGGCCATCAATAGCAGAGGAATTAAAATCGAAGAGGCCAGAATCAGGAAGAGAGATCTTGCGAGGTTCTCGGGCTGAAGAAGGTACAGAGGTAGGGTGGGGAAAAGACATAGAACGTGAACACAGTGAAGACTGGGTTTGTGTTACATGGCAGTCTACAGAGGCACCAATCTCTGCGCAAAGCAGTCATAGAATCATACAGTGCAGAAGGAGGCCATCCGGCCCATCGAGTCGGCACAATCCCACCCCTGGGTGGGCCCCCCATCCCCACAAACCCATGCATTTACCCTAGCTAGCCCCCCTGACACTAAGGGGCAATTTAGCATGGCCAATCCACCTACCCTGCACATCTTTGGAGTGTGGGAGGAAACCAGAGCACCCGGAGGAAACCCACGCAGACATGGGGAGAACGTGCAGACTCCGCGCAGACAGTGACCCAAGCCGGGAATCAAACCCAGGTCCCTGGTGCTGTGAGACAGCAGTGCTAACCACTGTGCTACCATGCGTGACACATGGGCTCCCGTTGCAATGTAAGAGGATAATGTTCAATCAGAGAGTGATAATCAATTACTTTCATCCATACTAGTGTAGGTGGCCGATTCTGCAATGCCTCACTCATTCTGAGTGGTTTAAACACCTAGTTGGTGGGTGTTCAGATCAGAGAAACTGCATTAAGACCAGCAGCAGTTAGCCTGGAAAAGCTTCACACCAGCACCAATCAATCCCAGCCAATTCTGGCACAGGAACTGAAAATTGCCACATCAAAGGAATCTTCTGCTGTTTCATCCAGGGTACTGAATTAATTCTCACCTGGATTACACACTGGCACCAACTTATTATAGAACATAGAACATTACAGCGCAGTACAGGCCCTTCAGTCCTCGATGCTGCGCCGACCTGTGAAACCAATCTAAAGCCCATCTAACCTACACTATTCCAATGTCATCCATATGTTTATCCAATGACCATTTAAATGCCCTTAATGTTGTCGAGTCCACTACTGCTGCAGGCAGGGCATTCCATGCCCTTACTACTCTCTGAGTGAAGAACCTACCTCTGACATCTGTCCTGTATCTATCACCCCTCAATTTAAAGCTGTGTCCCCTTGTGCTAGCCATCACCATCCGAGGAAAAAGGCTCTCACTATCCACCCTATCCAATCCTCTGATCATCTTGTATACCTCTATTAAGTCACCTCTTAACCTTCTTCTCTCTAATGAAAACAGCCTCAAGTCCCTCAGCCTTTCCTCATAAGACCTTCCCACCATACCAGGTAACATCCTAGTAAATCTCCTCTGCACCCTTTCCAATGCTCCCACATCCTTCCTATAATGTGGCGACCAGAACTGTACGCAATACTCGAAGTGCGGCCGCACCAGAGTTTTGTACAGCTGCAACATGACCTCATGGCTCCGAAACTCAATCCCTCTACCAATAAAAGCTAACACACTGTACGCCTTCTTAACAACCCTATCAACCTGGGTGCAAACTTTCAGGGATCTGTGCACATGGACACAGAGATCTCTCTGCTCATCCACAGTACCAACTATCTTACCATTAGCCCAGTACTCTGTATTCCTATTACTCCTTCCAAAGTGAATCACCTCACACTTTTCTGCATTGAACTCCATTTGCCACCTCTCAGCCCAGCTCTGCAGCTTATCTATGTCCCTCTGTAACCTGCAACATCCTTCCGCACTGTCCACAACTCCACCTACTTTAGTGTCATCTGCAAATTTACTAACCCATCCTTCTACGCCCTCATCCAGGTCATTTATAAAAATGACAAACAGCAGTGGCCCCAAAACAGATCCTTGCGGTACACCACTAGTAACTGAACTCCAGGATGAACATTTCCCGTCAACCACCACCCTCTGTCTTCTTACAGCTAGCCAATTTCTGATCCAAACCGCTAAATCACCCTCAATCCCATGCGTCCGTATTTTCTGCAATAGCTTACCGTGGGGAACCTTATCAAACGCTTTACTGAAATCCATATACACCACATCCACCTCTTTGGTCACCTTCTCAAAGAACTCAATAAGGTTTGTGAGGCACGACCTACCCTTCACAAAACCGCATTGACTATCCCTAATCAAATTATTCCTTTCCATATGATTATAAATCCTATCTCTTATAATCCTTTCCAAAACTTTGCCCAGGACAGAAGTAAGGCTCACTGGTCTATAATTACCAGGGTTGTCTCTACTCCCCTTCTTGAACAAGGGAACAACTTGTCTTGAACAACTTCTCATGCACTGAACAAAATACACTCAGCAATCAATACAATTTATTATTAAATTAGTTTTGAATGCTGTACTACTGATGTTAAAGAGAGTTCTCCAAAGCTAGACTCAATTATGGAAAGGTACCCATGTTGGTTTAGTGAGCTGGGCTTCCTATGCCGTAAGCTGCTTCATATTGGAATATATGAAGCCCACCAGCTTCTGACAAGTCAATAAGCTGACATTGCTGTTGTAGCCGGTGCTGTGGTAAGTACACAGCAACAAATCAGAGCATAAATTCATCACCTCAATCCCCTCACAGCCGACCGACAAACTGTAAATATCGCACTCTCAGTTAACTCTCACTCTTGGGTAACAATGCTTTCTCTGGCTCAAACCCCAAGTTTGGAAAGACGTGCCAATGAGTGTAGGGGGCTGAGTGTTTTTGCCTTTTGAGTGAAGGCAGTGTGAAAATGTCACACAAACAAGGTTACACTCGACAGGAACGGTGAGGCACTTTTTCATCCTGTTGATATCCAGAATACCAAATCGAGGGACTCCATCAACTGATGACTCCATATCTTCCAAGCCCAGTTGCAGTGCAGATCAAGTTAGGCCCCACAACTGCTGTCAACTCCCTGAATCCAAGGAACGCCAAGTGGAGTCAGCATAAAGCTTCTTCACGGCATGGTGGCACAGTGGTTAGCACTGCTGCTTCACAGCGCCAGGGACCTGGGTTCAGTTCCAGCTTCGGGTGACTGTCTGTGTGGAGTCTGCACGTTCTCCCCGTGTCTGCGTGGGTTTCCCCCGGGTGCTCCGGTTCCCTCCCACAGTCCAAAGATGTGCAGGTTAGATGGATTGGCCAGGCTAAATTGCCCCTTAGTGTCAGGGGGATTAGCAGGGTAAATACATGGGATTATGGGGATACGGCCTGGGTGGAGTTGTTGTCGGTACAGGCTCGATGGGCCGAATGGCTGTATTGTAGGGATTCTATGATGTGCTAAGCTGACACAGTGTGTGTGTGGTGCTTTTGTGACGTTCAGGTTTCTCTCTCGCCACCTCCCATCCAAGACTCACAGGAGAATGACACAAACACAATTACTTTGCGTTTATCCATACCCAGTCTCCGTGGGAACCAGCTCCCACACTAAAACCAGAAGAGCATACATAATACATCAGTGCCTGTGACATTTTGGCTCCTCTCCCATCACCCAGGCTAGACAAGCAGCAAATATAAAGTTGCCTCCAGTGACAACAGTGTGTACACCAAACAGCAGCAGCAACTTTACACAGAGCCTGAAGCAATCAAACCTGCCACTGGCAGCTCCTCTGTGGTTGTATCTGTGAACAGATATCCTGTGAAGCTCAATGGGCTCTAGAAGTACAAAGATGCTTGGAGCAAATACCTCAAACTTCAGCTGCCATATCGCACAGCGTTTTAGTCTGATGTTACAGGAGACACCCTAAAGAAATGATGCTTTTAACATCTTCCAAATTCATGGGAAAAGAGATCCGATAATCACAGTCCTACCTCAGCCACTCTGAACTGGGCTAGAATCGTTTAGGGTTTGTTCGTGGCCACTGTAAGACACTCAGCACAACTCTAAGATTGTACCCCATCCCCCGGCACCATCAGGCTGGCAATCCCAGCGTTCCCGTGCTGGCTGCAACCCCAACATCAGTCCATCAAATCCTGGTCAGACCAGCTTGAGTCAGAAGGCAGCAACATGTTTTTAGCAGGGTTTCTGAATTGTTAGCGAGTGCCGACATCTCCAGCTCCAAACTTGAGGGAGTCAGTGGCACAAGCGTAATGGAACGCCACGTTCTTGTCTGGATTATAAACGCCATCACTGGCTATTTGGGTCAGAATGATCTTTTTCCTGCAGTGAAATATAAAAGCACCGGTGGACAACACGCAACTCAGAGCAGCAGCCTCGCGATGCCCACAGTAGATGAGGGCAATCGCCAAATGAGTTCCCCACTGGCCCGACGTACTGCAGTGTGGAACTGAACCGCAGAGTAGGGAAGCTCCAGTGCTCCATTCCTAGTCTGTGCTGAGTTGGCTGGACTCAATCAGAGCGACATTAAAGGAGCTACGGCTAACCAGCCTGCTCCTACGACTGGGAGCAGCTCTTGACCACGCTGTCAAACAATCAACTGGGCGACCAACGCTCGGAAGATTTTCATTGGAAATTTAGTTAAAGTTAATTCTTGGGTTGCGGTGGAACAGTTGAGGTTGGCATTTATTGACCACTCCCAAAGGGGTGATGATGCGCCTTCTTTTTGAACCAATGTACATGGTCCAGTGTCAGTGGTCGTGGTTTAGACACATGGAAACTAGAAGCAGGAGTAGCCATTCGGTCCTTTGAGCCCTGCTCTGCCATTCATTATGATCACTGCCGATCATCAAATCCTGGTCCCCCCTTTCCCCTGATCCCTTTAGCCTCAAGAGCAATATCTAATTTCTTCTCGAAATCACACAATGTTTTGGCCTCAACTACTTTCTGTGGCTTGATACACATTGGTGGCTGGCTCAGAAAATTCAGAGGTCAGTTACGAATTAAACAATTTGGTGTGGGATTCGAATCACTAAAAGGCCCAGCTAAGGGTGGCAGGTTTCCTTCCCTACACGATAGGATATTTGTGAACAGCTTGTGTTTTTACGACAATCTGACAGCTTTGTGGTCAGTTTTACTGTGGTTTTTTAGTTCCAGATTTCATACACTGAAGTTTGATTCTCAAACTGTCCTGATCAGAACTTAGTGAATGGCCAACTCAGCAAGCTCATAGAATCATAGAAACCCGACAGTGCTGAAAGAGGCCATTCGGCCCATCGAGTCTGCACCGACCACAATCCCACCCAGGTCCTACCCCCATATCCCTACACATTTACCCGCTAATCCGTCTAACCTACGCATCTCAGGACACTAAGGGGCAATTTTAGCATGGCCAATCAACCTAACCCGCACATCTTTGGACTGTGGGAGGAAACCGGAGCACCCGGAGGAAACCCACGCAGACACGAGGAGAATGTGCAAACTCCACACAGACAGTGACCCGAGCCGGGAATCGAACCCAGGTCCCTGGAGCTGTGAAGCAGCAGTTCTAACCACTGTGCTACCGTGCCGTCCAAGCTATGAATAAAGGAATTATAAAAGCAATTATATCACTCCTTTCACAACCTCAGGGCACCCCAAACTGTGTCACAGCCAATGAAGTATTTTCCAAGTGTTCTAACTGCTGTAACGTAGGAAGTGTGGCAGCCAATTTATGGACAGTAAGCTTCCACAAACAGTAAGATAACGATAACAATCATCTGGTATTTAATGATGTTGATCGAGGGATAAATACAGGCCAACATACTCGGGAGAACTCCCGTCCTCCTTCTTGAATACATCCATGGGATTCTTTTCATCCTCACTTCCCTCAGAGGCCTCAATTTCATAACCCATCTGAAAGGCAGCCTCTCTGACAGAGCAGCAGTCTCTCAGCACTGACATTGTAGTTCCAGCCTGAAATGTGCGCTCAGGTCACTGGAGTGGAGGCTTCAGCCACAGAACGTACAATGTTAACAAAAAAAAAAGGGAGAGAAAGAGAGATTATAAAACCACCCAGGAAGAGAGTTTTGAACTGCAATCCCTGCAGATAATGAGCACTGAATCCACTGTTTATATTTCTTGCACAACATTAACAGGGGTCAAAACAGACAGGGGTGCACTGGACCCAAACTGGTACATTTAGCAGTGGATCAGTGGCAGTGTAACTAATCTGGTGGAGCAGTAATTCAGCTCAATGCCAGCTTCTTGCACAACTTCAAATACTTTATTGTGCAAGAAGAGGAAGGCTGTGGGGGAATGTCATGGGGAAACGCAAGAGCAGAAACAGGGTAGCAAACCGTGACAAAAAACAGAAAATGCTGGAGAAGCTCAGCAGGTCGGGCAGCATCTGTGGAGAGAGAGTAGAGCCAACGTTTCGAGTCGGGATGACCCTTCGTCAGAGCTCAATATTAAACCGTGACAACAGGACAAAAGCACACAGCAATTCCGTCGTCAGCCCTGGTTCCGTGGCCGAGACCCATGCCTCCAAATCAGAGGGGTGTGGGTTCAAACTCCATCACAGAGACTTGAATATACAATCCAGCGCGACACTCCACTGCAGTACTGAGGGGGCACATTGCGGGTGAAGTGTTTTAAACCAAGGCCCTGACTTCCCCCTCAACTGGATGTAAAATATCCCGTGGCACGGTTTCAAAAGAGCAAGGGAGTTCTCTCTGATGTCCTGGCTAACAATTATTGCTCAACCAACAACGCTACATAGAAACCAGAAGCAGGAGTAGGCCATTCGGCCCTTTGAGTCAGCTCCACTATTCATTTTGATCTTGGCTGATTATCAAATTCAATATCCTGATCCCCCCCCTTCCTCCCATATTCCTTGACCCCTTCAGCCCCAAGAGCAGTATCTAATTTCTTCTTGAAATCAGCCATACGTACATTGTCTGCTTGTTATCACATGGCTGTTTGTAGGGGTTCATGGTAAGCAAACTAGTCACTGAGGTTGTGAAAGGCGATATATAAATGCACCTCTTTGCATTTACCAGTTGGATGCAACTTGAAATATTATATACCACGCCTTCCAGGAGTGAGCAGCCTACATTTCACCATCCTTTCTGAAAACTCAGTTCTTTCAATGTTTAAGATGGAGATCATAAAATAATGAGGGGCATAGATCAGCGAGATAGTCAATATCTTTTCCCAAAGGTAGGGGAGCCTAAAACTAGAGGGCACAGGTTTAAGGTGAGAGGGGAGAGATACAAAAGGGTCCAGAGGGGGCAATGTTTTTACACAGTGGGCGGCACGGTAGCACAGTGGTTAGCACTGCTGCTTCACAGCTCCAGGGTCCCGGGTTCGATTCCCGGCTCGGGTCACTGTCTGTGTGGAGTTTGCACATTCTCCTCGTGTCTGCGTGGGTTTCCTCCGGGTGCTCCGGTTTCCTCCCACAGTCCAAAGATGTGCGGGTTAGGTTGATTGGCCAGGTTAAAAATTGCCCCTTAGAGTCCTGGGATGTGTAGGTTAGAGGGATTAGCGGGTAAAATATGTGGGGGTAGGGCCTGGGTGGGATTGTGGTCGGTGCAGACTCGATGGGCCGAATGGCCTCCTTCTGCACTGTAGGGTTTCTATGATTCTATGAGTGTTTGGAACACGCTGCCCGAGGTAGTAGTAGAGGCGGGTACAATTTTGTCTTTTGAAAAGCATTTAGACAGTTACATGGGTAAGATGTGTATAGAGGGATATGGGCCAAACGCGAACGCGGGCAATTGGGACTAGCTTAGAGGTTTAAAACAAAGGGCGGCATGGACAAGTTGGGCTGAAGGGCCTGTTTCCGTGCTGTAAACCTCTATGATTCTATCATGCCTCCTCTTGCATCATTGCAAGCTCCTCAATGTATGAGAGAGTGTGTGTGTGCGTGTGCACGCGTGCAGCATGTATGTGTGCGCGGTGGAGGAGGAAACGGGGCAATACCAAGTCAGCTCAGTGATAGAAGTGACGCAATGATCTCTGCTCCCAGGACCGCCTGCAGACAGACTGCCATTCCAGTCTGACATCGTATGGCAATAATGCAGCATTGGAGAGGACCCACAATCAGAGACACAGGGCCCAGACAGGGAAGGTTACAACACTTAGTCAAATTAATCACAAGTGGTACTTATATAAAATAAAGTTTGTAAAGTTTATTTATTAGTCACAAGTAAGGCTTATCTTAACACTGCAATGAAGTTACTGTGAAATTCACTCAGCCAAGAACAAAGAACAAAGAACAATACAGCACAGGAACAGGCCCTTCGACCCTCCAAGCCCGCGCTGCTCCCTGGTCCAAACTGGACCATTCTTTTGTATCCCTCCATTCCCACTCCGTTCATGTCGCCACAGTCCAGTGCCTGTTCGGGTCATCTTAACACATCTCTCAGAAATCATCATAATTGTTACGGAGACTTAAGGACCAGCTATTTGCAAACAGCAAAAAGCCAGAAAACAAAGCAGTGAGAAGGAAAACCAGTTATTTCCTTTTAAATTTACTGCTTGACGAGGGATAAATCTTGGGCAGGAACCACTGGGTGAAACTCCCTGCTCACTTCTAATGGTGCTGCAGAACGTTTAACGTTAACCTGGGCCGGGAAGGCTTTGGTTCAATGCTTCAACCGAAAGACGGCACCTCCGACAATACAGAGCTCCCTCAGTGCTGCAGCGGGGTCTCAGATCGTGCAGTGAACTGACTGGAATGCAGCAAGGACCAATCACCTGAGAACTCAGAAAAGAGGTGACCCACCAACTGTGCCAGAGCTGACACAACCAAGAAGGGGTAAATTCAGAACATCAACAGCCTCGAGCTGCAGTAAAAATGGTTCGGAAACAACAAATTTGAAGGCGTCCTGTGCCTTTAAGGGGAGAGACTGGTGTTTTGTAAACCCAGTGGAATTCTGCTCAAAGATATTTTGATAATTAACTCCATACCCAGAAAGTGAAAGTCAAGGAGGAAGGGCAGCACCATAACACAAACAGAAAGACCTTGAACAGGACAAATGACAGCAGCCAAGAGAGGACAGTAAACAGAGATAGCGATGACACAGCTCGATCCCAGCGAACTTCTCAAGGACGGCAGTTTCTGCCACATAATTGCCGACTGCGTTACGTTTAGTGATTACATTTCACCAATTACCTAGCGCACACAATCTCAGGGCACGGCTCACAGCTCGCAATCGGCAGGCATCGCGCAAATGTCTCCCTTTTCCCAGAACTGTTGTTCTGTAAATTTTTGGGGTACAGACCCACATGGGGCTTAAGTAACAGTGAAAGACACTGCAGAAAAGTACAGAGCCAGTATTGAGTCTCGGCACGTCCTAGCAAGGGTAGAGGTAAGGGGGTTAGGAATGGATAAGCAGGAAATCTAACCCCCCCCCCGCTAGCCCAATGGGACTGAGGCCAATTATCGTCTCCCCCTACTGCTGTCTGGACTCAAGATCCACCCCATGGAACTTTGAAATGCACACGGTGCTAACTCATATCGACTCCACAGACAAAACAAGACTTACTGGTTCTTAAATCACTCAGTAATATGACAACTATGTCAGGCAATGAGTATCTGAGGGTGGGAAGGCCTAGCCAAAAGCAATCATGCCGCCTCCACCCACTGTACACTCGCTGCCACATCCATCCATCACTCCTTCAGCAAAACAGCATCCTGAATTGACTGACTTGGTCTTTCCACCAACCCCCGTCCCACGAAGGAAAGGGTGCCACTTTTTGACCTCATCTGTCTGCTTTCCTCGTTGCAGAGCTGGTATCTGTGACTCCCGCTTACACAGCCTGTTTATTTGGAACAATTTACTGGTGTCACAAGTAAGGCTAATGTTAACACTGCGATGAAGTTACTGTGAAAAACCCCCGAGTGGTCACACTCTGGCACCTGTTCGGGTACACTGAGGGAGAATTCAGCATGGCCAATGCGCCCTAACCAGCACATCTTTGGACTGTGGGAGGAAACCGGAGCACCCGGAGGAAACCCACGCAGACACGGGGAGAACGTGCAGACTCCACACAGACAGTGACCCAAGCCAGGAGTTGAACCTGGATCCCCGGTGCTGTGAGGCAGCAGTGCTAACCACTGTGCCACTCCCATTTACTTTAAAATACAGAGAGGGAAGTGACACAGTGTTAGATTAAAAACCACAAAGGCAGCCAGACTGACTTGTTTTCACAGAATAGCTAGAGATCAGTCGACTCACCCACCATCTCACCACATCCCTCAGCCCCACCTCTTCACTGCACCTCTTCATCCTTCCGTTTTCCAGAAACACAGCCACTTCTCTTTCGATCCCATTCAATGTCCTTTTTTTTGCGACCTTCGGCCACAATTTAAGTTAATAATATCCCCACAGGCTCACCTTTTTACTAACTTTCCCAATCTTACAATTTGCCAATTTCCATTGTCATCCTGAACATTTCAATCTCGTTTCTGAAGCTTATCCTGATTACTGCAGTCGCTCTGACGGCCCAGTCAGCCTAATATTTGTGCGGAGGTGACGGTCTAGTGGTATTATCGCTAAACTATTAATCCAGAAACTCAGCGAATGTTCTGGGGGACCCGGGTTCGAATCCCGCCACGGCAGCTGGTGGAATTTGAATTCAATAAAAAGTAGCTGGAATTTAGGATCTACTGATGACCATGAAACCATTGCCGATTGTCGGAAAAACCCATCTGGTTCACTAATGCCCTTTGGAGAAGGAAATCTGCCGTCCTTACCCGGTCTGGCCTACATGTGACTGCAGAGCCACAACAATGTGGTTGACTCTCAACTGCCCTCTGAACAAGTTAAACTCGTGATGGGCAATAAATGCTGGCCAGCCAGTGACGCCCACGTCCCATGAATGAACAAAACCACAAAAAAAGCGGTCACGGGCATTCAGCCTCTGATCTTCGTGTAAACGTTCTCCAAGGCGGCCTTCACGACACACGACAAAGCAGAGTCGCTGAGCAGAAACTGATAGCCAAGTTCCGCACACATGAGGACAGCCTAAACCGGGATCTTGGATTTATGTCACACTATCAGTAACCCCCACAGCTTGCCTCCTGGACTTGCAGAATCTCACTGGCTGTCCTGTCTGGAGACAATACACATCTCTTTAACTTGTGCTTAATGCTCCCTCCACTCACATTGTCTGTACCTTGAAGACCTGGTTGGCTGTAGAGATTCGCATTCTAATCAGTATTCTGTAACTTGATTTTGTGTCTCTGTATGCCCTGTTTGAGAGCAGATATCCACTCCATCTGCTGAAGGAGCAGCGCTCCAAAAGCTAATGGTATTTGCTACCAAATAAACCTGTTGGACTTTAACCTGGTGTTGTTAAAACTCTTACTGAACAAAAGAACCCAGAGATTTAAACACTGGAATCCAATGTAAGCAAATTGAACTTGATGCAGTAAAGCTCACGATGCCACTGGAAGTAATTGTGCTGGACAATGCAGCAGGACATCTACTGCCCTCTGATACCTCAAGCAGGTAGTCATGCTTCAGACACAAGCTTCAACAATGAAGGTCAAGGGGTTATTCTACTATCGGAAGCATCACAATCAAATCCGATAACACCTCCGTCTGACATGCACACTTTCCACTGGATATCTTTCAGGAATTGACACCCAAGATTTATTTTTACCCATTCCAAGTTCAACTGCAGTTCACCAGTTGTGATCAGTTCATTCAGCACAGACTGGGGATCAAGGCTGGACTTTTCCTTGTTGTGTGGCTGAACGACACGCTGCCTCTATTCAGGGAAACTCTGTGAATCTGCTCATCTCCAGAAATATTCACAACTGGCACCACTTCACAGAATATATTTGTGACTCAAAGTACATGAATTATTTGGCACAGTATTAAGTCATTGGAAAAATTAACTCCACATTAATCACAGATTGGTCTGACGTCAAGTCTTGAGTGGAAAAACACAACTAATTACCCTCCCCCCAAACTGACACCACCCACTTCACACCCAGATCACGCCCAATTCTAGAATCTTATCATATTTCACCAACCCCTCCCCGTGTCCCTTTCACACTTTCTTGCTTCCAGAACAATGTTCCTAATGCTTTCCTTACCTTCTTCCTCTCTTGTCCCATCCTGCTCAAAGTAAAACTTCCCAAATCCCTGTTCTCATGCCAAGTCCCAATCGCTCCAGCCCTCAGCCCACTCAGATGCAAATCTATGTTTATTAACAAATCACTGTCCCACCTTCAGCCTCCTTCGCCCTTACATCCCAAACCCCAACCTCTTCAACTCTGCACTGTGCATCCTCTCTCCCTCCCTCCTTTTGTTCCCCAACGAGTGGAAGAGATTTCAACTCACTCAGCCGAGCAAGCAGAAACACTTATCCCTGCAGAGAATGAACCTATCAATGTTGACAAACAACCAGATCTTCACAAGGGATGAGTCTTCAAGAACTTGTTCGTGAAAATTTCACGCGTCAGATTTTTTTAAAAATCAGATTATAACAACGGTCGAGAGCTCAGGGATGAACAGTTGATTAGCATTGCAGGAATGTTATCGATGCCACCCCCCTTCCCTCACCAACCCCCCTCCCTCACCGAATGCTATCCATCATGCTTGGCATTACAGTAATGCCACTCACCCTCCAGCACAGCAAGAAGCTATGAGAATGCTATCAATTCCCACCCAGTGGCTTCACTTGTTTTTTCTTTATTTACAAATCCTTTTGAAGTTTTGCCTCACCAATTCTCACATCTATTCCAGTCCCATGCTATGTTTATACCGTACAGTTTCCCACCGTTGGTTGTGTGTCTCTTTCTGGCACAGGGTCATCCAGCCCTGTCCTTCAGAAATCTCATGTCATCTCTCCCAACATTACAAGACTTAGCCCTCGGTGCCCAATCCCTGTGCAACCCCCAACGTTGTGACGCTCCCCAAGACATGTAACAGCAAGGAAATCTCTACACTCTTCCCATGGAGAACAGCAGGAGGCAGCAGAAGGATCAGCAGTCTGTGACATGTATGCTCCTTCCCTCAGCTGTAACCAGTTTTATATTAACTCTTTGGGGGTGCGGGGGAGTTTTAGTTTTATGGTCACACGCATCCACTGCAAACAAGTAGCCCTGTGGATCAAAGAACAAAGAACAATACAGCACAGGAACAGGCCCTTCGGCCCTCCAAGCCCGTGCCGCTCCCTGGTCCAAACTAGACCATTCTTTTGTATCCCTCCATTCCCACTCCGTTCATATGGCTATCTAGATAAGTCTTAAACGTTCCCAGTGTGTCCGCCTCCACCACCTTGCCTGGCAGCGCATTCCAGGCCCCCACCACCCTCTGTGTAAAATATGTCCTTCTGATATCTGTGTTAAACCCCCCCCCCCCTTCACCTTGAACCTATGACCCCTCGTGAACGTCACCACCGACCTGGGGAAAAGCTTCCCACCGTTCACCCTATCTATGCCTTTCATAATTTTATACACCTCTATTAAGTCTCCCCTCATCCTCCGTCTTTCCAGGGAGAACAACCCCAGTTTACCCAATCTCTCCTCATAACTAAGCCCCTCCATACCAGGCAACATCCTGGTAAACCTCCTCTGTACTCTCTCCAAAGCCTCCACGTCCTTCTGGTAGTGTGGCGACCAGAACTGGACGCAGTATTCCAAATGCGGCCGAACCAACGTTCTATACATCTGCAACATCAGACCCCAATTTTTATATTCTATGCCCCGTCCTATAAAGGCAAGCATGCCATATGCCTTCTTCGCCACCTTCTCCACCTGTGACGTCACCTTCAAGGATCTGTGGACTTGCACACCCAGGTCCCTCTGCGTATCTACACCCTTTATGGTTCTGCCATTTATCGTATAGCTCCTCCCTACATTAGTTCTACCAAAATGCATCACTTCGCATTTATCAGGATTGAACGCCATCTGCCATTTCTTTGCCCAAATTTCCAGCCTATCTATATCCTTCTGTAGCCTCTGACAATACTCCTCACTATCTGCAAGTCCTGCCAATTTTGTGTCATCCGCAAACTTACTGATCACCCCAGTTACACCTTCTTCCAGATCGTTTATATAAATTACAAACAGCAGAGGTCCCAATACAGAGCCCTGCGGAACACCACTAGTCATGATGTGGAGATGCCGGCGTTGGACTGGGGTAAACACAGTAAGAAGTTTAACAACACCAGGTTAAAGTCCAACAGGTTTATTTGGTGGCAAAAGCCACACAAGCTTTCAAACACCACTAGTCACAGGCCTCCAGCCGGAAAAAGACCCTTCCACTACCACCCTCTGTCTTCTGTGACCAAGCCAGTTCTCCACCCATTTAGCCACCTCCCCCTTTATCCCATGAGATCCAACCTTTTGTCACCAGCCTACCATGAGGGACTTTGTCAAACGCTTTACTAAAGTCCATATAGACGACATCCACGGCCTTTCCCTCGTCAACCATTCTAGTCACTTCTTCAAAAAACTCCACCAGGTTAGTGAGGCATGACCTCCCTCTCACAAAACCATGCTGACTATCGTTAATGAGTTTATTCCTTTCTAAATGCGCATACATCCTATCTCTAAGAATCTTCTCCAACAACTTCCCCACCACGGACGTCAAGCTCACCGGCCTATAATTACCCGGGTTATCCTTCCGACCCTTCTTAAATAACGGGACCACATTAGCTATCCTCCAATCCTCTGGGACCTCACCTGTGTCCAGTGACGAGACAAAGATTTGCGTCAGAGGCCCAGCGATTTCATCTCTCGTCTCCCTGAGCAGCCTTGGATAGATTCCCTCAGGCCCTGGGGATTTGTCAGTCTTTATATTCTCTAACAAACCTAACACGGCACGGTAGCACAGTGGTTAGCACTGCTGCTTCCGTGCCTAACACGGCACCTAACACGGCACGGTAGCACAGTGGTTAGCACTGCTGCTTCACAGCTCCAGGGTCCCGGGTTCGATTCCCGGCTCGAGTCACTGTCTGTGTGGAGTTTGCACATTCTCCTCGTGTCTGCGTGGGTTTCCTCCGGGTGCTCCGGTTTCCTCCCACAGTCCAAAGATGTGCGGGTTAGGTTGAGTGGCCAGGTTAAAAAAAAAAAAATTGCCCCTTAGAGTCCTGGGATGCGTAGGTTAGAGGGATTAGCGGGTAAATATGTGGGGGTAGGGCCTGGGTGGGATTGTGGTCGGTGCAGACTCGATGGGCCGAATGGCCTCCTTCTGCACTGTAGGGTTTCTATGATTTCTATGAACACTTCCTACCTTGTAATGGAGATTTTCTCCAACGGTTCAACACTCCCCTCCGAGACACTCCCAGTCAACACATCCCTCTCCTTTGTGAATACCGACGCAAAGTATTCATTTAGGATCTCCCCTACTTCTTTGGGCTCCAAGCATAATTCCCCACTTTTGTCCCTGAGAGGTCCGATTCTTTCCCTGACAACCCTTTTGTTGGTCAACTTGGAAGTCAGAACCAAAACTCCACTCTCTAGGTCTGTGAGATGGAAATCCAGCCCCTCCAGATTCAGAAGCTGGAATATTGGCAGTAAACCCGTCTCCATCAATACAAGAGCAAGCCAATATAGTTTATTGGGAGCTTTGAATATAGAATATGCACTAAATTCTATTTGATGCAATGTATTTCACATTTGTGTGAATCAAGTGTAGATGGCCCTGATTTAATGAACCAGAAGTGTTCAGCAGAGTGCAGATATGCACAGCAGATAGATTCACTGATACCTGGGAATGATCTGCACACAGTAATCTAATCAGGAAGGTGATGTCAATTCACTGGAGGCAAGTTCAATTCGTTCATAACTGACAACTGATCCACTAGATCAGATTACAATCTCAAACTGACTCGGATATTAATACAAACAGGATCATTAAAACATTTACTCAGCAGTTCTGCTGTGTTTATGTTGTGAATTTTGGTCTACCACAAGATGTGTTTTGTCAATGTTAGAGAATGGAGGCCCCATCAAACACTCCCAGGACAGGTACAGCACGGGGTTAGATACAGAGTAAAGCTCCCTCGACACTGTCCCCATCAAACACTCCCAGGACAGGAACAGCACGGGGTTAGGTACAGAGTAAAGCTCCCTCTACACTGTCCCCATCAAACACTCCCAGGACAGGTACAGCACGGGGTTAGATACAGAGTAAAGCTCCCTCTACACTGTCCCCATCAAACACTCCCAGGACAGGAACAGCACGGGGTTAGGTACAGAGTAAAGCTCCCTCTACACTGTCCCCATCAAACACTCCCAGGACAGGTACAGCACGGGGTTAGATACAGAGTAAAGCTCCCTCTACACTGTCCCCATCAAACACTCCCAGGACAGGAACAGCACGGGGTTAGGTACAGAGTAAAGCTCCCTCTACACTGTCCCCATCAAACACTCCCAGGACAGGTACAGCACGGGGTTAGATACAGAGTAAAGCTCCCTCTACACTGTCCCCATCAAACACTCCCAGGACAGGAACAGCACGGGGTTGGGTACAGAGTAAGGCTCCCTCTACACTGTCCCCATCAAACACTCCCAGGACAGGTACAGCACGGGGGGGTTCAGGAAGAGAGGTGGGGGGGGAAATGAGGGAGGGGGGGAAATGAGGGAGGGGGGGAAATGAGGGAGGGGGGGAAATGAGGGAGGGGGGGAAATGAGGGAGGGGGGAAATGAGGGAGGGGGGGAAATGAGGGAGGGGGGGAAATGAGGGAGGGGGGGAATGAGGGAGGGGGAAATGAGGGAGGGGGGAATGAGGGAGGGGGGAATGAGGGAGGGGGGGAATGAGGGAGGGGGGAATGAGGGAGGGGGGGAATGAGGGAGGGGGGAATGAGGGAGGGGGGAATGAGGGAGGGGGGGAATGAGGGAGGGGGGGAATGAGGGAGGGGGGAATGAGGGAGGGGGGAACGAGGGAGGGGGGAACGAGGGAGGGGGGAACGAGGGAGGGGGGAACGAGGGAGGGGGGAACGAGGGAGGGGGGAACGAGGGAGGGGGGAACGAGGGAGGGGGGAACGAGGGAGGGGGGAACGAGGGAGGGGGGGAACGAGGGAGGGGGGAACGAGGGAGGGGGGAACGAGGGAGGGGGGAACGAGGGAGGGGGGAACGAGGGAGGGGGGGAACGAGGGAGGGGGGAACGAGGGAGGGGGGGAACGAGGGAGGGGGGAACGAGGGAGGGGGGAACGAGGGAGGGGGGAACGAGGGAGGGGGGGAACGAGGGAGGGGGGGAACGAGGGAGGGGGGGGAACGAGGGAGGGGGGAGAAAGGGAGGGGGGAGAAAAGGGGGGGGGACAGGGGGGGAGAAAAGGGAGGGGGGGAGAAAAGGGAGGGGGGGAGAAAAGGGAGGGGGGGAGAAAAGGGAGGGGGGGAGAAAAGGGAGGGGGGGAGAAAAGGGAGGGGGGGAGAAAAGGGAGGGGGGAGAAAAGGGAGGGGGGGAGAAAAGGGAGGGGGGGAGAAAAGGGAGGG
>NC_135829.1:3555525-3607377 GCF_964213995.1 Mustelus asterias | reverse complement strand
AAAAGGGAGGGGGGAAAAGGGAGGGGGGAAAAGGGAGGGGGGAAAAGGGAGGGGGGAAAAGGGAGGGGGAAAAGGGAGGGGGAAAAGGGAGGGGGAAAAGGGAGGGGGAAAAGGGAGGGGGAAAAGGGAGAGAGAGAGAGAGAGAGAGAGAGAAAGAGAGAGAGAGAGAAAGAGAGAGAGAAAGAGAGAAATAGAGAGAGAGAGAAAGAGAGAAATAGAGAGAGAGAGAGAGAGAGAGAAAGAGAGAAAGAGAGAAAGAGAGAGAGAGAAAGAGAGAGAGAGAAAGAGAGAGAGAGAAAGAGAGAGCGAGAGAGAAAGGGAGAAGACTGGCATGGGCAGTGGTCCTGCAAGTCCAAGCAGGGTTGGTACTGGTCGTTCCAGAGCTCTGGACTATCATTATAATCCGATATCTTTTGAATCTGACAACACATAACTCCCTATGTACATCCCTATCATACACACTCAGGGCAGATATAGCATATGAGATAGAAATTAAAATGTCTTCTTTTCCAATAACATGCCTCAGATCTAACATTAGAGGAAGTCTCCACCATGCATCAGTTTGATCATTTCCCCTATCAGCCATGTTGTGGCCTCTGAAACCAACGTTCCCCTAAGTTAGGGGTAGTGTTGTGCTCCAAGGGTTCTACCTCAAGTGGAACAATCAGGAACATTGGAGAGAAAGGAATCTAAGACAATCCGATTCATAAATAGTTACAACTACAATAAACATTTTTGGCAAGATTTTCAGAAAGAAATCTCTTCCCCAGCAACTTATAGAACCTGAGAGATCACGCAAATATCATTTACACAACATTTCTAATATTAAAATGTCCTCCTGGAGAAGAAGCAGAAGTTAGAAGGCAGTGTGCGAGTTAGGAAGGGAATGAGAGAGGGACAGACCCAGGTTTTTACTCTGATGGTTAATTGAGAGAGGGGAAAGAGAAAGCAGGAAGCAGTTTGAGCTCAGGAGCGAAGGACAGGGTTGAAGGTTGTGAAGCAGCCATTGGTACATTGGGATGTTCCTCAGTGGTTGGGTGCTCAGTGGTTACCTCCAAGTCATTTGTGTTGTTCCCAATCTGATTCACGTTGGGTAATGATCCTCCATAATACTGTGCTTGGGTCTGTGCCAAACGCAGGTGGTGTAGTTTGTGCAACTGTACCTAGGAGCAATCAGAAAACAGAGTCAGCCTAAAGTGACCAGCACTGTGCAAATATCAATGACAAGCAAGTCAGTGGAGTTATTGGCAAATCAAATTTTGCAGAATATTCGGCACAGAAACACTTCATTTGGCCCAATCAGTCGATGGCAGCTTTTATTCTCGACTCCAGCCTCCTCCCACCCCTCCACATAATGTTCTATATGCTTCATCATGTGTATCTAGCTTCCCTTTAAATGCATCCATGGTGTGTCGACAGCATATTCGAGCTTTTCAGCAAGACTGAAACAGGTCAAACCAAGCAATAGGAATCAAGTTAAAGGCAAAATACTGCGGACGCTGGGATCTAAAACAAGAACAGAAAATGCTGGAAAATCTTCGCAGGTCTGACAGCATCTGTGGAGAGACAATCGAGCCAATGTTTCAAGGGTCATCCAGACTCAAAATGTTGGCTCTA
The DNA here is from genome assembly GCF_964213995.1 of Mustelus asterias. NCBI lineage: Eukaryota > Metazoa > Chordata > Chondrichthyes > Carcharhiniformes > Triakidae > Mustelus > Mustelus asterias. The sequence goes on along the minus strand of NC_135829.1, from coordinate 3,605,760 downwards.
TTCTCTCTCCACCAATGCTGTCAGACCTGCTGAGATTTTCCAGCATTTTCTGTTTTTGTCAATAGGAATTAAGTGTTAGCAGAACCAGTGTTGCTGTACTCCAGGACTCAGGATCATATATGCTGTAGTTTTGACGTCACTGTGCTAGAGGAACGATTAAAAAAGACTGGATGTCTCAAAAGGGCTCTATGGTCAATTCTATACTTATTGAAGTGTTGTCATTGTTGTATTGAAGGAAACACAGCAAAGTTTAAAGTGTATTTTATTGGTGTCACAAGTAGGCTTACACTCACACTGCAATGAAGTTACTGTGAAAATTCCCGAGTCACCACACTCTGGCGCCTGTTCGGGTACACGGAGGGAGAATTTAGCACGGTCAATGCACCCTAACCAGCACGTCTTTCGGACTGTGGAAGGAAACCGGAGCACCCGGAGGAAACCCACGCAGACACAGGGAGAGCGTGCAGACTCCGCACAGACAGTGACCCAAGCCGGGAATTGAACCGGGGTCCCTGGAGCTGTGAGGCAGCAGTGCTCACCACTGTGCCGTCTCATTTACACAGCAGCTCATTTACACAGCAAGCTCCCACAAACAGCACTGTGATAAGGACCAGACAATTGTATGTCTGGACTACATTTGTCCAAAGATGTGTGGGTTAGGTGGATTGGCCATGCTAAATTGACCCTAGAGTCAGGGGGATTAGCAGAGTAAATGAGGGTTATGGGAATAGGCCCTGGGTGGAATTGTGGCCGGTGCACACTCAATGGGCCGAATGGCCTCCTTCTGTACTGTAGGGATTCTATGAATTGGTTTTTTTTGTGATGTTGATCGAGGGATAAATATTGACCAGGAGACGAGGAAGAATTCCCCTGCTCTTTTCGAACTAGTGCCATGGGGTCTTTCACGTTCACCCAAGCTGGGAGGAAGATGGGATCTTGGTTCATGCCTCATCTAAAAGACCGCATCTCTGACAGTACAGCACTCCCTCAGCACTGCATTGAAGTACCAGCCTCGATTTCCATGCACATGGATTGTATTGTGTACAGTTTTGGTCACCTAGTTACAGGAAGGATGTAAATAAGATTGAAAGAGTGCAGAGAAGGTTCACGAGGATGTTGCCAGAACTTGAGAAGCTGAGTTACAGAGAGAGATTGAATAGGTTGGGACTTTATTCCCTGGAGCGTAGAAGATTGAGGGGAGATTTGATAGAGGTGTATAAGATTTTGATGGGTATAGATAGAGTGAATGCAAGCAGGCTTTTTCCGCTGAGGCTAGGGGAGAAAAAAACCAGAGGGCATGGGTTAAGGGTGAAAGGAGAAAAGTTTAAAGGGAATATTAGGGGGGGCTTCTTCACGCAGAGAGTGGTGGGAGTGTGGAATGAGCTGCCGGATAAAGTGGTAAATGCGGGGTCACTTTTAACATTTAAGAAAAACTTGGACGGGTTCATGGATGAGAGGGGTGTGGAGGGATATGGTCCAAGTGCAGGTCAGTGGGACTAGGCATAAAATGGTTCGGCACAGACAAGAAGGGCCAAAAGGCCTGTTTCTGAGCTGTAATTTTCTATGGTTCTATGGTTCTACATGTTCTGGAGTGGGACCTTGTGACTCAAGAGATGAGGCTGCTACCAATTAAGCCACAGCTGACACTATTTCTGGCGCCATATTGTCAATGCTCTTTAACATAGTTCAATGTACTTCCTGTGAATTAGCCTGAATTCATTGCTTCCTCCCGTCCAAAGGGCAGTTCAGCGGCTCCCCAAACTGGCTCCAGCCACTGACAAAACTTTAGAACGCCCTGCCCAACGTTCATCCCCCAGTTCAAAACACATGAACTGGCCCAATTCATTTCACTGCTGCCTGTGGGATCTTGCTCTGCAAAAACAATGCTGCTGTACTGGCCCTTCAGTGTGATTTGTGGGAAGAGTTTTGGCATGCTTTGTTTGGCAGATTGGTTAAAAGGTCCTCATCCTAAATGTCGGTCTCGCCGGGGGGGGGGAAAGCGTAACGAAACCAGTCGTGCTGTAGTAAATGGCAGACAGCTCAAATATCCATGAGGCCAGATTTATTATTGCTCAAGACTGTCTGTACTACATCAAACGCATGAGTCAAATGGAGGGAGCAGGAATATTATGCAATGGTTATCTGCATGGACTCAGTAAATGTTTACACAGAACCAGGCAAATTTTCTTTAAAAAAATTAACAAATTAAATTCCTGCTTTGGTTTCTTTTCCAATCGCAATGCTAAATTCACCGATGTTCACAAAGCCACTGGTACGAAATTGGTCAAACCACAGGTTCCTCTCTCCCCAGGACAATCTGACCCCACGGCTCTTGGACATGCTCGGGCAAGACCGGAAATTCCCGCCCGAGGTGGTCAAGGGAGATTTCCGCTGTCGGACCCTCGCCTGCTCCGATTTCATGGCGGGAAAGGTGGTAGAGATCTGACGATAGACTCAAATGGGACTAAGGTTCCACAAGCACCTGCTGTTAGGATGCAACCGGTGACAACTTTGTGTCGGATGTAATGTGACCAATGGTAACAAGCTGTAAGGGTCAGCTGACCCAGTAAACCATGGAACCAATTACAGAATGATGTGATGGTCAGCTGACTCACTATAAATAAGAACCTGTTGTGAATTGTGGTGAGCTTTGATTGGCCCAGGGGTGGGCCCCAAGTTTGGAGTAATGAAGTTTCCTTATTAAACCCTTTCTTTGATTTATAAATTGGAGTAAGTTTTGTTATATGTTTATTGTCTGCAGTTGAAGAGTTTTCCTTCTGAAGGAAACGCCTGTTGCCCTTGTCACCTTGTTGAAATGGGCATCCTGAGACCAGGTAGCTGGCATTGGGGGAGTTGTTCAACTGCAAAAAGGCATCATCGCCAAGCCTGACCCTGCCTTTGCCCAACAAAGGGGAGACGGTGGCGCAGTAGTATTGTCACTGGACTGGTAATCCAGAAACCCAGAGTAATGTTCTGGGGGGGCCCGGGTTCAAATCCCACTACGGCAGATGGTGAAATTTGAATTCAGTAAATATCTGGAGCTAAATGTCATGATGACCATGAAGCCACTGTCGATTGTCATAAAAACCCATCTGGTTCACTGATGTCCTTTAGGGAAGGAAACCTGCCGCCCTTACCTGGTCTGGCCTACATGTGACTCCAGACCCACAGCAATGTGGTTAATCCTTAAATGCCCTCTGAAATGGCCGTGCAAGCACTCAGTTTAAGGGCAATTCGGAATGGACAATAAATGCTGGCCAAGTGACACCCACATCCCATGAATGAATTTTTAAAAAAATCATCCACACACACATTTACTCATCAATACAGAAGGTGAAGCAAGTCAGTGGATTGCGGTCAGGAATGGAGAACTGGCAGAATTCTATAATCCCTCAGACCTCTGAAGCCAATTTGAACATCCTGAGGTCAGAGACCGCAGTGGTTCACAGAGTTATACAGCACTGAAGACCATTCAGCCCATCATACCTGTGCTCGCTTTTGGAAAGAACTATCCCACCACCCTGTAAATTTTCTCTCTTCGAGATTTATTCAAATTGCTTTTCAAAGTAACTATTGGCTCTATTTCGACCTGCTGTTTCAAGTAGCATACTGCAAATCATAACAAGCTGAAATGTTAAAAAAGTTTTCCTTCGCTCGCTACTAGGTTTTGTGCCAATTATCTTAAATCTGTGTCTTCTCATTACCGACCCTCATGACAGTGGAAACAGAGTAAATAGGGAGAAAAGATCAGACGCCTAGAATTTCGAACACTGCTGTCAAATCTCCTCCGAACATTCTTCACTCTAAGAGGAACAACAACCAGTCTCTCCAAATAAATGAAGTTCCTCATCCCTGGTACCCGTAAACCTCCAAGTGAATCCTCTCCATGTCTCTGATATCCTTGGGCTTTATAAATGCTCCTGCAAGTGTCCTGAGGTGTTTTATTACATTAAAGGCGTTGTAATAAATACAAGTTGTTCTGGCTGCCCAGAATCGAACACAATACTCCAGCTGAGGTCTGAGGTCATGTACTACCCGACTCAAGAACAGTTATTTTTAAGGCATAACTTGCTTGTTTTTTTGCTCAATGACTCCTTTTGTAAAGCCAAGTAAGCCACAGGGTGGCACGGTGGCACAGTGGGTTAGCACTGCTGGCTCAAGCACCGAAGACCCGGTTCGATTCCCGGCTTGGGTCACTGCCTATGTGAAGTCTGCACGTTCTCCCCGTGTCTGCGTGGGTTTGCTCTGGGTGCTCCAGTTTCCTCCCACAGTCCGAAAGACGTGCTGGTTAAGTGCATTGGCCGTGCTAAATTCTCCCTCAGTGTCCCCGAACAGGCGCCAGAGTGTGGCGACTAGGGGATTTTCAAAGTAACTTTATTGCAGTGTTAATGCCAGCCGGCTTGTGACACGAATAAAATAAACTTTAAACAAGCTTCTTAAAACAAAAGCAACTACATCCATTTGTCTTGTCACTTTTAGAAGCTTTTTGTATGTGAACTCTGTCCCTGCACTCCCCTCAAATGCTACCATTTAATGAATATTGCCTCTCCTCATTTTCCCTTCTAAAATGCACTACTTTCCATTTCCCTCCATGAGGGTTAATCTACCTCGCCTGCTCACTTTCACCAGTCGATGTCCTCTTGAAGTCTGCTTCTATCTCTTCACTTGTTTACCACATTTCCAACTTTATCATTTGTAAACATGGAAATTTTGTCTCATCTACCCAAGCCCAGGTTATTTATACCAACAGAAAACCTTATGTTACTGGATTTCTAATCCAGATGTCTGGAACAATTTCCCTGAACACTGGAGCTTAAAAATTGCACCTTGGACAGAGTTCTGTGTAAATAAAAATCTGATCTCAGTAAAAGTGACAGTGAAGCTGTCAAGACTGATGGAAAACCCCCACTGGTTCACCAATAGCCTTCAGGGAAGGAAACTTAACATTCTTACCTCAAGCCTACATGTAATTCCAATCCCACAGCACCAAAATTGACTCTGAGATGGGTCCATTAAGTCATTGCGTACATTGAATCTGGGGGAATTAGAATGGGTAGTAATTGCCGGCTTTGTTAAGAACACCCAGATCCAAGAAAGAATTTGATTTGATTTATTATTGTCGCATGTATTAACATACAGTGAAAAGTATTGTTTCTTGCACACTATACAGACAAAGCATACCGTTCATAGAGAAGGAAATGAGAGGGTGCAGAATGTAGTGTTACAGTCATAGCTAGGGTGTAGAGAAAGATCAACTTAATGCGAGGTAGGTCCATTCAAAAGTCTGATGGCAGCAGGGAAGAAGCTGTTCTTGAGTCGGGTGATACATGACCTCAGACTTTTGTATCTTTTTCCTGGCCAAAGAAGGTGGAAGAAAGCATGTCCGGGGTGTGTGGGGTCCTTGATTATGGTGGCTGCTTTGCCAAGGCAGCGGGAAATGTAGACAGAGTCAATGGATGGGAGGCTGGTTTGCGTGATGGATCGGGCTACATTCACGACCTTTTGTAGTTTTTTGCGGCCTTGGGCAGAGCAGGAGCCATACCAAGCTGTGATACAACCAGAAAGAATGCTTTCTATGGTGCAACTGTAAAAGTTGGTGAGAGTCGTAGCTGACATGCCAAATTTCCTTAGTCTTCTGAGAAAGTAGAGACGTTGGTGGGCTTTCTTAACTATAGTGTCAGCATGGGGGGTACCAGGACAGGTTGTTGGATCTTCGAAAACCACTGGCTGTCCTGGTCTGTCTTGCATAAGAATATTTCCAGTAGGAGATTTAACTGGAATTGGGAAGGTGGACAGAACGCAAAAACAGGCACATAACCGACTGATCCGTGAAGCAAACAGTTTTAAGGTGCTGTCGAGCATGCATGCAAGAGTGTGAGAATGTGCGCATAAATCAGAGGCCAAACCCAATCCTGCAAAAAGATTTAACAAACCAAAATGTTGATGATGTTTTTGTTTTGATGTGGGATGTGACCTTTTGTGTGCTGGTAACATTCCAAAAATACATTTCATCCTCATGCTCCTCACATTTGAATATAAACCCTGCCCTTTCTCAGTTGATCAGTGCCACTCAGGCACGTGTCCTCCAATGTGCCAAAAACAATAAAGCATTTCAATGGGTCACAACTCAAAGGAGGGCTCGGGATATGAAGTGGCTCCGCTGGGGTGGTCATGTTCATGTCTCATCAGTCGGAAAATTCAATGTGAAGTCTCAGTCGAAGGAGTAAAGGCAACCTTGAGGGAGAGCTGCACTGTCCTCAGAAACATGTCTCTTAACCCAAGTCTCCACCCCACTATAGGCGTTGCCACTGCTGCTATCTGAAGTGCATTCCACCAAGCCCTTGCTCTGCCAGCTTCCTAAACAATAGGGCTGTCACTGACTCAGAAGCTTGCACTGCCTCACCTGCATGTTTGTGTCTGTTTACGTAATTGAGAATTGCGTGGCATGACCTTTTTGCTTTTAAAGAGTGTAAAGATTTGATTAGGCACCTCCAGCCCCGGCTCAGTGTTAAGACTCACCTTAAGGGTCAAACGTTTCAAGTCCCACTGCGGGGGATGGAGCAGAAAATCAATGCTGACACTCCAGTGCAGTACTGAGGGAATGCTGCACTGTCAGACATGCCGTCTTTCAGAAGAGATGATAAAACTAAACCTGTGTGAGCCCTGTCAGATGGACATTACATATCCCAGGGACATTATGTTTAAAGAGTTGGGGAGCTCTGCCTGGTGTTCTAGTCAATACTTATCCTTCAAACGACAACACGAATTCAGGATATCATTGCCTGTTGTGAGACTTGCTGTGCATAAACTGCTTGTTGCATTTCCGTCATTACAAATGTGACTCCATTTTGGAAAGAGTTTTGCAAGGATCCAAAGCTGTGAGAAGCTGGATATAAAGGGTCTGCATTGTTTCCGAGCAGCATATGTCGGGCAAAAACAGAGGAATACTCCACTAAGGACGGAGATATAACAACAACTTATATTTATATAGCACCTGTAACCAAACGTCCAGAGGTGCTTCACAGGAGTGTCATAAAGCAGGTACTGAGATACGGTGACATGGTGGCACAATGGTTAGGGATACTACCTCACAGTGCCAGGGACCCAGGTTCGATTCTGGCCTTGGATGACTGTCTGTGTGGGGTTTGCACGTTTTCCCCATGTCTGTGTGGGTTTCCTCCGGGTGCTCCAGTTTCCTCCCACAGTCCAAAGATGTGTAGGTTAGGTGGATTGGCAATGCTAAATTGCCCATTAGTGACCAAATATGTGTAGGTTAGGTGGATTGGCCATGCTACATTGTCCACTAGTGACCAAATATGTGTAGGTTAGGTGGATTGGCCATGCTAAATTGCCTATTAGTGACCAAAGATGTGTAAGTTAGGGGGATTAGCAGCATAAATACATTGGGTCACGGGGATAGGACCTGGATGATATGCTCTGTGGGAGAGTTGGTGCAGACTTGATGGGCCAAATGACCTCCTTCTGCACTGTAGGGATCCTTTTTTATGATTCTACATAGAGGTATTAAGTCAGAGGAGCAAAAGCTTGGTTCAAGAGTTTCTACAAATACATAATGGCCAAGAGTAACTTGGGAGAGAGTAGGGCCTCTTAAGGATCATGATGTGGAGTCACCGGCATTGGCCTGGGGTAAGCACAGTAAGAGTCTCTCAACACCAGGTTAAAGTCCAACAGTATATTTGGCAGCACTTGAGGATCAACAAGGTCATCTATGTGCGGATCCATAAGAGATGGGTGGGATCCTAAATGAATATTTCTCATCAGTATTTATTGTTGAGAAAAGCATAGATGTTAGGGAACTTCGGGAAATAAATAGTGATGTCTTGAGGAGTGTTCATATAACAGAGGATGTGCTGGAAATCTTAAAGCGCATCAAGGTAGATAAATCCCCAGGACCTGATGAAATGTATCCCAAGACATTGTGGGAGGCTAGGGAGGAAATTGCGGATCCCCCAGCAGAGCTATTTGAATCATCGATAGTCACAGGTGAGGTGCCTGAAGATTGGAGGATGGCAAATGTTGTGCCTTTGTTTAAAAAGGGCTGCAGGGAAAAGCCTGGGAACTACAGGCTGGTGAGCCTCACATCTGTGGTGGGTAGGTTGTTGGAAGGTATTTTAAGAGACAGGATCTACAGGCATTTAGAGATGCAAGGACTGGTTAGGGACAGTCAGCATAGCTTTGTGAGTGGAAAATCATGTCTCACAAATTTGATTGAGTTTTTTGAAGGGGTAACCAAGAAGGTAGATGAGGGCAGTGCAGTCAATGTTGTCTACATGGACTTTAGCAAAGCCTTTGACAAGGTACCGTATGGTAGGTTGTTGCACAAGGTTAAATCTGACGGGATGCAGGGTGAGGTAGCTAAATGGATACAAAATTGGCTTGATGACAGAAGCCAGAGGGTGGTTATGGAGGGTTGTTTTTCAAACTGGAGGCCTGTGGCCAGCGGTGTGCCTCAGGGATCAGTGCTGGGTCCACTGTTATTTGTCAATTATATGAATGATTTGGATGAGAATATAAGAGGCATAGTTAGTAAGTTTGCAGATGACACCACGATTGGTGGCATAGTGGACAGTGAAGAAGGTTATCTTGGATTGTAACGGGATCTTGATCAATTGGGCCAGTGGGCTGACGAATGGCAGATGGAGTTTAATTTAGATAAATGCGAGGTGATACATTTTGGTGGATCGAACCAGGGCAGGACTTACTCAGTTAATGGTAGGGTGTTGGGGAGAGTTACAGAACAAAGAGATCTAGGGGTATAGGTTCATAGTTCCCTTGGAAGTGGAGTCACAGGTGGACAGAGTGGTGAAGAAGGCATTCAGCATGCTTGGTTTCATTGGTCAGAACATTGAATACAGGAGTTGGGACGTCTTGTTGAAGTTGTACAAGACATTGGTAAGGCCACACTTGGAATACTGTGTACAGTTCTGGTCACCCTATTATAGAAAGGATATTATTAAACTAGAAAGAGTGCAGAAAAGATTTACTAGGATGCTACCGGGACTTGATGGATTGAGTTATAAGGAGAGGCTGGATAACGGACTTTTTTCTCTGGAGCGCAGAAGGCTTAGGGGTGATCTTATGGAGGTCTATAAAATAATAAGGGGCATAGATCAGCTAGACAGTCAATATCTTTTCCCAAAGGTAGGGGAGTCTAAAACTAAAGGGCATAGGTTTAAGGTGAGAGGGGAAAGATACAAAAGTGTCCAGAGGGGCAATCTTTTCACAGAGGGTGGTGAGTGTCTGGAACGAGCTGCCAGAGGCAGTAGTCGAGGAGGGTATAATTTTGTCTTTTAAAAAGCATTTAGACAGTTACATGGGTAAGATGGGTATAGAGGGATATGGGCCAAATGCGGGAAGTTGGGACTAGTTTAGGGATTTTTTTTTAAAAGTTGGGTCGAAGGGCCTGTTTCCATGCTGTAAACCTCTATGGCTCTATGACTCTCAGGTATTGTACAAAGCACAAGAACACAATAAATTGCAGTCATTATTTGTTCAATGAAAATAGAAATTGTATAACACATACGCTAACAGAGTGTCATTATTTCTGATGGAGCTCTTTGCACCTTGCTTAGTTAATGGGAGACTCGGTGCTTTGTATGGTGAAGTGGAAATGAGACTTCAAATTGAAACGCACAAGAGATTTGCAGGAAAGATGCAGGTTTATATTTGAGGGATGGAGCTGGCCAGTTCTGAAGAAGACTAGTTTCCGTTTCAGATTTTCAGCCTTTTGTCCTTTATCCTTCCATCCATCCTTCTTTGTCTTTCATTAAAGATATTTTCAACCCCAACACTAAACCAAAATTGCAACGGATTTTGGAAGGACTTTGGAAGAAAAGAAATGTGAACTTACAACTAAAACAGAAAATGCTGGAAAATCTCAGCAGGTCTGATAGCCTCTGTGGATAGAGAATAGAACCAATACATTCTGACTTGAAAGGTTGGCTCTATTCTCTCTCTCCATAGGTGCTGTCAGACCTGCTGAGATTTTCCAGCATTTTCTGTTTGTGTTTCAGATTCCAGCATCTGCAGTATTTTGCTTTTAACTTGCAACTACCGTGCAGTCAGCTGTGAATCCATCTCCTCTTTGCTAAAAGCAGAATGTGACACTGATGACATATGGTTTAAAACAAAAAAAGTATCAGTTTCCTTTCAGACACTGTGCAAACTCAGCCACACAGATCAAATACGCTGGTCTGTGTCGAATCTCACCTGCGGCAGCAGTTGATAATATCAGGACAGGTTCGGGAGAGGGAAAACTCATTCAGAATCCTGAGCCCTGTCCAGTGAACCTTGTGTGGCTGTAACCGTTAATGTTATGATCAAACTGCGATGTTCTCACAGTCGAACAGTTTGTGAGCACAGCGGTAGTTGATAAAATTTAATTGCGGTACCAGCAATCACCACTGTGCGCGGGTCAATAAATCTTTAGCTGAAGAGGCGAGAACATTAATTTGTAACGTTGCCCAAGCCTGGTTAACTAGCTATTTTTTAAGCATGCACTGAAGTACAACTGTGATGCTGGTGAAAGCTATGCTGAGTGCTGGTGTTAAAAACAAGGTTCACAGTGTAACCAGCTATTTAAATCATCACACTCGCCAGATTAATTAATTACTGAGTCAGGTCCAATTTAAAGTCTCATTTCCACTTCACCATACAAAGCCCGAGTCTTCCATTAACTGAGCAAGGTGCAAAGGGTTCCATCAGAAATAATGGCTTTCTGTTAGTATATGTGTTATACACATGCAAGGTCACTTTCTGCAGACAGCAATGGGATCAGCATGCAAATGCAGCTAGGATAGATGAATGAAAGGCTCCTTTGTCCAATGGCTGCAAGAAGCCCAAGTGAAATGAATTTGGGCTGCAGTATGTAACACCTCCCTGATCAACAGGCAAACCTACTCCAGAGGATGGAAAGTGGCTTGTGTAAATCAGGGAACAATGTCACATTGTGGCAGAGGACAGCGACTGAAGTTGCAGCACAGACATTTCCTTAAGACAATGTAGAGGGAGCTTTACTCTGTATCTAACCCCGTGCTGTACCTGCCCTGGGAGTGTTTGATGGGGGACAGTGTAGAGGGAGCTTTACTCTGTATCTAACCCCGTGCTGTACCTGTCCTGGGAGTGTTTGATGGGGACAGTGTGGAGGGAGCTTTACTCTGTATCTAACACCGAGCTGTATCTGTCCTGGGACTGTTTGATGGTAGTCATGTTGTGGAGATGCCGGCGTTGGACTGGGAAAAACACAGTAAGAGTTTTAACAACACCAGGTTAAAGTCCAACAGGTTTATTTGGTAGCAAATACCATTAGCTTTCGGAGCACTGCTCCTTCGTCAGATGGAGTGGATCTGACGAAGGAGCAGCGCTCCGAAAGCTAATGGTATTTGCTACCAAATAAACCTGTTGGACTTTAACCTGGTGTTGTTAAAACTCTTACTGTTTGATGGGGACAGTGTGGAGGGAGCTTTACTCTGTATCTAATCCCGTGCTGTACCTGTCCTGGGAGTATTTGATGGGGACAGTGTAGAGGGAGCTTTACTCTGTATCTAACCCCGTGTTGTACCTGTCCAGGGAGTGTTTGATGGGGACAGTGTAGAGGGAGCTTTACTCTGTATCTAACCCCGTGCTGTACCTGTCCTGGGAGTGTTTGATGGGGACAGTGTAGAGGGGGCTTTACTCTGTATCTAACCCCGTGCTGTACCTGTCCTGGGAGTGTTTGATGGGGACAGTGTAGAGGGAGCTTTACTCTGTACCTAACCCCGTGTTGAACCACCTTTCTATTCCATCCTCTCCCTGAACGCCAGATTCAATGATAGCATCATCAGGCCTGCGTCTTAAACCATTTCTGAAAATCTGCATCTCAACTCTTCAACTTTCAATCGTTCCATCTCTGCAAAATGTCCTGGGATGTTTTAGTGTGTTTAGTTGAAAGACATGCTGGTTAGGTGCACTGGCCATGCTAAATTCTCCCTCAGTGTACCCGAACAGACGCCGGAGTGTGGCGACTGGGGGATTTTCACGGTAACTTCACTGCAGTGTAAATGTAAGCCTACTTGTGACACTAATAACTAAACTTTAAAAGCATTGTTTCCTGCGGTCTATGGGCGATCCCAAGTGTAATAAAGCAGATGGGATCCTAGGAGAGAAAGCATGGAAGCGAGGAAATTCTGCTCAATCTATGTGCAACATTGATCTAGTTCTGGGAACGACATATTTGGAAGGATATGTAGGCTTTGGAAAGGATACAAAAGACATTTACTATGATGATTCCAGGGATGAAGGATCACAGTTACGCAGAGAGAGTGTAGATAGCTGAGATAGTTGGGGTTGTTCTCCTCAGAGCACAGAAGTCTAACAGGTTTGATGGAGTTTGTTTAAAATCAGGAAAGGTTTTGCTAAGTAAAGTTTCCAGTGGCTGAGGGCTCTGCAACCAGAGGACACAGGTTTAACGTGGGTGGAAAAAGAACCAGAGGCGACAGCAGAAAAATCTATTTTTAACATGATGGTTAGGTTTGGAACGTTCTGCCAGATGGGATAGGAACAGATTTAATCAGAACTTTCAAAAGAACTTGAATGAATGAACACATGAAGGGAAAAACATTGCAGGGACATGAAGAATGGGTTGTGGGGGGAGGGCAATAACTGGATTGGTCTTCAAAATAGACTCAATAGGCTGAATTACTTCCTGTGTTGTTCTATTCTATGATTGTATAATGGTACAGCTTGTAAACTGCTACTCAACTCTTGCGGAATCATTTTCAGATAATATTCATTTAAAGCCTATTCTGCAACTCCCCATTGTCTGGGGAAGCGATGGTCTAGTGGTATGATCGCTGGATTATTAATCCTGAAACTCCGCTAATGTTCTGGGGACCCGGGTTCAAATCCCACCACGGCAGATGGTGGAATTTGAATTCAATAAAAAAAAAATCTGGAAATAAGTATCTGCTGATGACCATGAAACCATTGTCGATTGTCTGAAAAACTCATCTGGTTCATTAATGTCCCTTTAGGGGAAGAAATCTGCCGTCCCTGCCTGGTCTGGCCTACATGTGACTCCAGAGCCACAGCAATGTGGTTGACTCTCAACTGACCTCAAACAAGGGCAACTAGGGATGGGCAATAAATGCTAGCCAGCCAGTGACACCCATGTCCCACGAGCGAATTTTTTAAAATTACAACAAGTGTTAATCTACATACAACTGAAACTGAGCGATAATGAAAAGGCCATTTGTTTGCAGTTATTAGTACCTCCCTGATATTTCCTGTGCTAACGAGAATCTATATTGCCTTGATTCTTATCACACTGAAATCCAAAGGCACAGGTAGCGGCTTCGAACAGGTTGGTGCTGAGGGAACATCAGGACCACTCTGTGGCTCAATTGGTACCACTCTGACCAGGTTGTGAATTCAAGTCCCACTACAGGACCAGTGTGCATAATCTAGGCTGGCACTGCCCCCAGAGCCAGCAGTCCAACATGAGACAGACATGCCTACATCACCAAAAACAGATCAACTAGCTTGTCACCTAAATGCTGTTTGTGGGATTTTGCTATGTGAAAAATGGCCACCAAATTAGCCTGCTTAAGGAAAAACGGGCAGCACAATGGGTTAACACTGCTGCCTCACAGCGCCAGGGACCCGGGTTCGATTCCCAGCTTGAGTCACTGTCTGTGTGGAGTCTGCACGTTCTCCCCGTGTCTGCGTGGGTTTCCTCCGGGTGCTACGGTTTCCTCTCACAGTCCAAAAGACGTGCTGGTTAGGTGCATTGGCCATGGCAAATTCTCCCTCAGTGTACCCGAACAGCCAACCAGGGGATTTTCACAGTAACTTCATTGCAGTGTTAATGTAAGCCTACTTGTGACACTAATAAATAAACTTACAAAATTGCTGAGAGAATTGATAAGGCGGTATATAAATGTAAGTCAGCCGCAGCAGGTAGTGAATAAACAACATGTGGGAAAACAAACTAAAATCACACCTTAACTGTCGTTGCCACATTCTGTCTGGTTAGTGAAATATAAATATAGGCCAGGAGGTCTTAAGGTTACCAGGGTCTTGTGAGTTACAGTACCGAAATAGGCAGTGCTTCCTGTGGCTACAGGGTTTTTATGTAATGAGATAGTCTAAACATGACAACACAAAGCTACCTACATGCCAAGCTTAGTGGGGTTTAATCTCTTCATCCTGAAACTTGTTAAACAGCAAAAAGTTTGTTCAGGTTTCTGTGGTTGGTTGGGAATAACTGGGTAAAACCATAACAGCCACGTTCAGACAAAAACGCCCAACTTCAGAACTCTCGGCGGGGTGTGGAACAGGAGAAGTCAGGAATCATTCGCCCGAACCACACAGAATTCTGATACCAGCGTGGCATTCCGATAAGCCAGTCCCACTCACTCTGTTAGATGGGAATGCTGACATTGGATTTTTGGAGAGTTAATTTGGTGTATTGATCAAAATGTTGAGAACAGCTTAATTTTTTTTGTAACCAAGAGAACAAAACCCTTCTTCCAATCCTCATCAGGGACTGACCAACAGCTTGCTGTTACATTTCAATAGGGTCACCCATCCCCAAAGTGCCACTGAACTCAGGATGGACAACTGGCCAGTAGACTGGTCAAAGTGTAGATTTTGGAGAGGAGAGAGGTGAAGGGATTATTAGAGAATCCCGGCAGCACAGAGAGAGGTCCTTTGGCCCATCAAGTCTGCACCAAACCCCTGACAGAGCATCTTACCCAGGCCCACCCCCATGCCCTGTCCTGTAACCTCACACATTTATCCCACTAATCCCCCTAACTACGCATCTTTGGACAGTGGGAGGAAACCGGGATACCCGTGGGGAAACCCACGCAGACATGGGGAGCACGTGCAGACTCCACACGGACAGAAAGTCACCCGAGGCTGGAATTGGACCCGGGGCTCTGGCGCTGTGAGGCAGCAGCGCTAACCACTGTGCCATCCCATACATCTTCAATGGTTCAGGGAGGCAACTCCAGAGCTTGGAACCCAGGTAGCTGAAGGAACCAAAAAACAAACTGGGATGCACAAGTGGCCAAAATTGGAGGAATTCAGAGTTCGCTGAGGATTTAAGGACTTGAGGTTATAGAGACAGGGAGAGGCAAGGCCCACGGAAGATTTTGAAGATAAGGCTGAGAATGTTAAAATCAAGGCATGCAGGAACCATAAATTAATGCAGGTCACTGAATACAGGTTGATGGGTGAATGGAATTTGTGCAGGCAACAACATTTTGGATGGAAGTTTGCATGGGGAGGGTGGGGGGGGTGGACACGCCAGGACAGTGTTAGAATAGTCAAGATGGAGAGTAGAGATGCACAGGTGGCAATGGGCCCCATACATCTGAAATCCTTGTCCATCTTAGTGCTGTCAGTGACAGCTTGCTGCGCCCTGTCACATTCACAAAGGTTGCTACACTTTGTATGATTGCACATACTGATTGTATGTGATATATTTTGGGAGACATGGCCATGTATTATTGTACACAGCTTTCCAGTGAAAAGGCCAACAGCTATGCATCTGGAACCAGTGAGAGCAACGACTGAAGCGTGTTGAAGGCCAAGTGAACACAAATTGGCAAAGAAGCTTTCACATCAACACAGAACACAACCATCAAAGCCACGCAGAACAAAACTTTCCGACTGACTCATTGTTAGAATGTTCAAACTTTAAGAGAGTGTTTAGAAAAATAATATGGACTGCAAGAGATCACAGAAACGTAGAATCCTACAGAGCAGAAGGAGGCCGTTTGGCCCATCGAGTCTGCACTGACCACAATCCCACCCAGGCGCTATCTCCGTAACCCCATGCATTTACCCAAGCTAGTCCCTCTGACACTAAGGGGCAAATTAGCGTGGCCAATCCACCCAACCAGCACACCTTTGTACTGTGGGAGGAAACTGGAGCATCCGGAGGAAACCCACGCAGACACGGGGAGAACGTGCCAACTCCACAAAGACAGTGACCCAAGCTGGGAATCGAACCCGGGTCCCTGGCGCTGCGGGGCAGCAGTGCTAACCACTGTGCCACCATGCCGCCCCACCATCTTTGGAAGAAAGAAAGGGGGAGGGGGAGAGTGTGTGTGAGAGAGAGAGAGAGTGCGTGTGTGAGTGAGTGCGTGTGTGTGAGTGAGAGAGAGTGCATGTGAGAGAGAGTGAGAGAGAGTGCGTATGTGTGAGTGAGAGTGCGTGTGTGTGAGAGTAAGAGTGCGTGTGTGTGAGTGAGAGAGTGCGTGTGAGAGTGAGAGAGAGTGAGAGAGAGAGTGCGTGTGTGAGTGAGAGAGAGAGAGAGTGCGTGTGTGAGTGAGAGAGAGAGTGCATGTGTGAGAGTGAGAGAGAGAGAGAGTGCGTGTGTGAGTGAGTGCGTGTGTGAGTGACAGTGCATGCGTGTGCATGAGAGAGAGAATGTGTGCGTGTGCATGAGAGAGAGAATGTGTGTGGGAGAGAGAGAGAGAGAGAGAATGTGTGTGTGTACGTTTGTGTGAGTGAGACTGAGTACAAGTGACTGCCACGTCATCAATACAAATGTTGCGGCCATTCATGTCATTAGTGACAGAAGATAAAGTCCATGTGTCACTGAGGCCGGAGCAGAATGGAGTGAGTGAACCCAGGCATATCACTCCGAAGCAGTTCAATTCGGGCAGAGTGCGGACAAATTAGTTCACCGAGCCAGTGACTCAAAGCTGGCAATTATCTTCAACTGTTATCCAGATTCGACTAAAAGGATTAGATCACCAATGAGTAGATTTCTTGGCAGATTGTACAATGAATGGAATTGGCAGGAGTGGGAGAACAAGTTTCTCAGGTGCAGACTTTCAACTGGATGGTATGAATGAAGTTGATGGTTCAGTCAAGCTTGGGGAAAACAAGGTGCAGTCACATTCACCTGGGATTTAAAAACTGCTGCAGGTCCACCCACCTGAACTTTTGGGCTTGTCACAAACCCTTGATATAAAAGCATCAATAAACTGAGTAACAAGATTAGTTACTGTCTATTCCTGCTCATCTATACACCAGGAAAGAAAAATGTCCGATCTGGCACCCATTTTCTGCCCATCGTACTCCCTGTGTTACACTCCAAAGTAAAGCACAAAGAAACTCAAATCACTTAACTGACATTTGTTTAAAAGCAAATCAATGCTTACTTAACAACAGTTAAACTTAAGGAAATACGCATCGACAAATCACACGTGAGATATATTGGTATCGCATTATGAAAGGAACCAGTTATATGCAACCAACCAGTCTGGGTGAATCTAATCTGGAGGCTATAAGTTGTGAAGTCCCCTCAATCTGTTTAACTCCATCACCAAACAGTCATTAAACTCCAAGGCTTTGTTTACTTAATTATTGGACTTTATGGCTTCACAAGGGGACACAGTTGCACACGTACAGCATAATGCATTTGTGCACAGTATATGATATCCCTGTTGATATATTATACTTTATATATAAATAAATAATACTTGTCATCTTTCAAACTGTATCACCAACTGATTTACCACAAGCAAGCCCCTAAAACGCAGGAACAAATAATTTTTCATTTGATTTAATATTGTCACATGTATTAGTATACAGCGAAAAGTATTGTTTCTTGCGTGTTATTCAGACGAAGCATGCCGTTCATAGAGAAGGAAAGGAGAGGGTGCAGAATATAGTGTTACAGTCATAGCTAGGGTGTAGAGAAAGATCAACTCAATATAAGGTAGGTCCGTTCAAAAGTCTGACGGCAGCAGGGAAGAAGCTGCTCTTGAGCCGGTTGGTACGTGACCTCAGACTTCTGTATCTTGGCGCACAATAAAATAATAATGGAATAAAAATGAAAAGGGACTGGAAAAAACTCAGCAGATCTGGCTGCATCTATGGCAAGAGAAACACAATTATCGTTTTGAATCCAATATGACTGTTTCAGACTCAAAACATTGACTCTGTTTCTCTCTCCACAGATACTGCCAGATCTGCTGAGTATTTCCAGTACTTGCCGTTTTGATTTCAGATTTCTGTCATATTTTGCTTCGACAAGGAAGTCATTGGGTAATCACGGTGGTCGATCTGTATGAAAGAATTTTAAAACAGGCCTAGAAATAGAATGGGGGATCCCCCAGTGTGAAGAGTTGGGAACCACTGATCCAAAATCACCTGTTCCTTTTGTATACACTACACTCACCACAGACCAGGCAGTAAGTTACTCATACACTGGATCTCAAAAATGCTGTTTTCTGTAAGAAATTTAATTTCATTTGCATTTTAATGAATCACTCCCCATCATGTACAGCTGCCTCACAAGCTGTTGGTTAGACTGACCACAAATGGAAACATTGCACCCATCCACTGTTTAGTTTTGAATTTACTGTTCTACAAGCACAGGCCAGCCAGCTAATATTCAATGAAGGCACAAAAGTTAAAACTCCATGAAATCAAACTCCGATTTTCCAGTGAGTGATTGAATATTGGAAAAAGTGAAAAGATGGAACGATTACAGAGCGACACTGAGGAATGACATCAGGTAAACTAGATAAAGCCCCCAGGATGGTTTAGGGGAGAGGTCTAACCTCCCCACCAACAGGCAAACTACACAGGGCATTTGGGCACCTTTTGACCTTCACTACTAAGGAAAGGTATACTTGTATTGGGGGGATGTGAAGGGTTGCACCAAATTGTTCACGGAAAAATTAAAGACTTGTATTTTTGTAGCGCTCTTCATAACTATCAGATGCTTCCAAGCGCTGTACAGCTAATGAATACATTTTAAAAGCATTGTCACTGTTGTAGGAAACACATCGGCCAATTTGGACCATAGCAAGCTCCCACAAACAGCAGTGGGATTATGACCAGATAATCTCTATAATCATAGAATCCCTACAGTGCAGAAGTAGGCCATTCGGCCCATCGAGCCTGCACTGACAACAATTCTACTCAGGCCCTATTCCCATAACCCCACATATTTACCCTGTTAGTCCTGCTCGGGCTGGCACGGTGGCACAGTGATTAGCATTGCTGCCTTACAGTGCCAGGGACCCGGGGCTCGATTCAGGCCGCGGGTCACTGTCTGTGTAGAGTCTGCACGTTCTCCCCGTGTCTGCGTGGGTTTCCTCCAGGTGCTCCGGTTTCCTCCCACACTCCAAAGATGTGCAGGTCAGGTTGATTGTCCATGGAAAATTGCCCCTTAGTATCAGGGGGATTAGAAGGTAAATACGTGGGGTTACGGAGATAGGGCCTTGGTGGGATTGTGGTTGCGGCAGGCTCAAAGGGCCGAATGGCCTCCCTCTGCACTGTAGTGATCCCATTCTTTTCTAGTCCCCCTGACACTAAGGGACAATTTAGCATGGCCAATCCACCTAACCTGCACATCTGTTTTAGTGATGTTGATTGAGGGATGAATGTTGGCCCGGACACTCCTCTTCAAAATATGCCGTGGGATATTTTACACTCACTCAATATGGCCTTGGTTTAACATCTCACCCAAAGTTCAGTACCTGACAGTACAGCACTCCCTCAGTACTGACCTGGCGTATTAACTTTGATTTTTTTTGTGCTCAAGAGTAGGACTTGAACTTGAAACCTTGTGACTCAAGAGGTGAGAATGCTACCTACTGAGTCACGACCAACACTTCATTAATCTTGGATTGAGTGAATTGGAGTTCAGAATGAGAGGTGATTTTACTCAAACAATTCTAAGGAGGGCTTGACAAGGTAGATGCCAAGAAGCTGTTTCCCTGGCTGCAGAGTCTAGAACACAGGGTGTCAGAGTCTAGAACGGGTATGAGTAGAAGGATTAATGTGAGGAGAAATTTCTTCACTCAGTGAGTCCTGAATCTTCACGATTGTCAAACCAAAGAGCTGCAGATGCTCAGTCAATGTTTTGTTTGTCTTGTTTATTTACTAGTGTCACAAGTAGTCTCACATTAACACTGCAATGACGTTACTGTGAAAATCTGTTAGTTGCCACACTCCAGCACCTGAGGGAGAATTTAGCACGGCCACTGCACCCTAACCAGCACCTCTTTCGGACTGTGGGAGGAAACCGGAGCACCCGGAAGAAACTCACGCAAACACAGGGAGAACGTGCAGACTCCGCACAGACAGTGACCCAAGGTTGAAATTGAATTTGTGCCCCTGGTGCTGTGAGACAGCAATGCTAACCACTGTGCCACCCAGTGAGGGTAGAGGAGGTGAGAGGTTGATGCGTATCCATTACAGACCAGCCTTGGTTTACCGTCCTAATGCAACTTATTTGCTGCTTCGACAGAAGACATTTTTCTTTTTAAAAGCAATTCTGAATACATAAAAGTGATAAAAAGTCTTGCATTTAGCGCTTTTCACGACCAGAGGTGTCTGAAAGCATTTTACATTTTTGAAGTGTAATCAAGGCAAATAAGCACAAAATAAAATCATCTCACAAGAAATATTCAAGTAGAATTGAAAAATTCAATTTTAAGTGTATTATAATTGCATTTTAAATTATAACTAATTAAATATTAAACTTTGTTGCTTATATACATTTAAAAGTCTTAAATACCCTAAAAGCACAACTAAATATATTTTAAAAGCATTCCTTAACGTGCATAATTTAATATTACAATGTACTTGTTTAATTATATTTAAAACTCTCAAATACTTCTACCTATACAAGTATAGGTGCATTTGTTAGTTTGTATAACTTATTAAAACTACCATACATATTTAATTGTTAAATATATAAATAAAGCATTTAATTGTAAAATATATTTATAGCAATGGGTTTAGCTGTACTTTTTAATGGCTGTAAAAAGTATTTGTTTGCATGTATAAGTGAGTAAAATTATGAATATTATTTGAATATATTTAGAACAATCTTAAAAACTGTTAACATATGTAAAAGTATTCTTAGCATCTATAACTTAATATTTAATTATATTATACATTTTATACTTTTGATATATGTAAAATTGTTTTTAAGCATCTATAATTAAATTATATACTTATTTTATACTTTTGATAAATTTATAACTTGAAATTTAATATTATACTTATTTTATAATCTTAATACAAGTGATGTAGCATCTACAATTTGATAATTAGAGCACATATTTTATACTTTTAATAGATGCAAATTGGTTTTAACCATCTACAATTTAATACTTTATTATATTGTACGTTTTATACTTTTAATACATATGCAAGAGTATTTAGCATCTATTAATGTTTAATTATACTTATTTTATACTTTTCATATAATAGTTTTAAGCTTCTATAATTTAATATTTAATTATATATTTTATTCTTTTAATATATGCAAGTGTATTTAGCATCTATTATTGAATATTATACTTGTTTTATACTTCTAATACATGTAAAATTGTTTAAGCATCTATTATTTAATGTTTAATTATATACTTGTAATATATATGTAAAAGTGTATTTAGTATCTATTATTTATTATACTTACTTTATTCTTTTAATACGTGTAAAATTTTTAAGCTTCTATAATTTAATTACATACTTTTAATGTGTATTTAGCATCTAGTATTTAATATTTATATTATACTTATTTTATACTTTAATACATGTAAAATTGTTTGTCAGCATCTATTTTAATATTTAATGATATACTTTATACTTTTAATCAATGTAAAAGTGTATTTAGTATCCATTATTTAATATTTAGTTAAATGATACTTATTTTCTACTTTACATCTATGTAAAAGTGTATTTAACATTTATGATGTAATTATACTTATTTTATACTTTAATACATGGAAAATTGTTTGTAAGCATCTATTTTAGTATTTAATTATATACTTTATACTTTTAATGTCTGTAAAAGTGTATTTAGTATTTATAATTTAATATTTAATTATATACTTATTTTGTGTTTTGAATCCATGTAAAAGTGTATTTAACATTTATAATTTAATGATATTGGCTATTTTATTACAAGGTTCAACTGGGGAATGTGATGGGCTCAGCTTCACTAGGCCCCGAAGCCTGGCGCTCGCGTAGCTGCGGCCCCCGGCTGAGGGAGCGAGTGTTCCGGCCACTTACCCGGGATACGCTCAGGTCCTTCATCACCTCCTCGAAGGCGGCCGTCTCCTCGGCTTGTTTCTGGTTGTGGAGGGCGATCTTCTCGCTGAACTTGCGGGGGTTGGAAGCGGACGAGCCGCCGGCACCGCCGCCGCCGCTGCCCCCGCCGCCGCCGGAGGAGGAACCGCCACAGGCGCCCGAGGCGCCTCCAGCGCCGGGTCCGGGGCTGCAGCCGGGTCCGGAGCTGCTGCCGGCCATCGCCGCACGGTCAGTCAGGGCAAGCTGAGCCACTGGGAAACTTCTCCCTCACCAACAAGCAGAACCAAATCAAACCCACCTCGGGTCAAAACATAAAAAGAAATAAACTTTCCCTCAGCTCTGAAAAAAAAATCACTAATTAAATCACCTCAGTGAAAAATATGAGGTAAAATTCACCTCAACTCAAAATCCAAACCCAATTCACCTCAAATCAAAATCACCTCAGCAAAAAAAAAGTGAGATAAAAATTCACCTCAGCTCAAAAATCACCAACAAAAATCACCTCAGCAAAAAATATCTAACCAACTTCCTCAGCTCAAAACAAAACCTCAGCCCCAAAGCACAAATAAATCCACCCCGGCCAAAGATATTTCAATAAAATTCACCTCCGCTCAAAGTCAAAACTAAATTCACCTCAGCCAAGGAAAATCTTCCACTCAACCTCCTCCCCCTCCAACTCTCTACCAGTCACACCATCACCAACATCCTGCTGCAAAATGAAAGCCCCACAGATTTCTTCGCCCTTCCAACAAACCAGAAAGAAAGTTCAAATCTTCTTGACACTTGTCCCGGTGAAAAATGTGCAATAATTCCTCTCCCCGTCGCTGCTGTCTTCTTCCCCCCTCAACGGGAGCTGCGGGGTTGACATCCAAAGCCACTTGAAGCTTCTCGGTGAGAGTCAAAAAGAAAACATTCTCTCATTAAAATCTCCCTTTGGAGCTCCTGAAAAAAAAAAATTCAGCCCAGGTCTTCTGTCATCGCTCAAAACCCACACACAGAAAAAAACAAAATGAGAGATGGCGAAACCTTCCTTCTAAGCTCCGCCACTAGAGGAGACAAGAGACAAGCTCAAAGAATAAATGGAGCAAGAGATGTTCAAAGTCACTATTAGCTCAACAGATTGTTTGATGGGGGCTTTCTTCAAGTCGGATTTGTGCTGAAATATGGAGTTTGGTGGGTGTCTTAATCTTAAAACTTCGATTTCCATCAGGTTCTTTATTTAAAAGCACAAGCTTTGAGCTTAGATTAAAAAATTTTAATCTGACATCTAACAGTCAGCTTTCTAGCAACTCCTGTGGCAGAACTGCTACCAAATGGATTTCATCCTTTTCTTTGGGTAATAATGATAATCATGATGTGGAGATGCCGGCGTTGGACTGGGGTAAACACAGTAAGAAGTTTAACAACACCAGGTTAAAGTCCAACAGGTTTATTTGGTAGCAAAAGCCACACAAGCTTTCGGAGCTCTGAGCCCCTTCTTTAGGTGAGTGGGAATTCTGTTCACAAACAGAGCTTATAAAGACACAGACTCAAATTACATGAATAATGGTTGGAATGCGAATACTTACAACTAATCAAGTCTTTAAGAAACGAAACAATGTGAGTGGAGAGAGCATCAAGACAGGCTAAAAAGATGTGTATTGTCTCCAGACAAGACAGCCAGTGAAACTCTGCAGGTCCACGCAACTGTGGGAGTTACAAATAGTGTGACATGAACCCAATATCCCGGTTGAGGCCGTCCTCGTGTGTGCGGAACTTGGCTATCAGTTTCTGCTCAGCGACTCTGCGCTGTCGTGTGTCGCGAAGGCTGCCTTGGAGAACGCTCACCCGAATATCAGAGGCCGAATGCCCGTGACCGCTGAAGTGCTCCCCAACAGGAAGAGAACAGTCTTGCCTGGTGATTGTCGAGCGGTGTTCATTCATCCGTTGTCGCAGCGTCTGCATAGTTTCCCCAATGTACCATGCCTCGGGACATCCTTTCTTGCAGCGTATCAGGTAGACAACGTTGGCCGAGTTGCAAGAGTATGTACCGTGTACCTGGTGGATGGTGTTCTCACGTGAGATGATGGCATCTGTGTCGATGATCCGGCACGTCTTGCAGAGGTTGCTGTGGCAGGGTTGTGTGGTGTCATGGTCACTGTTCTCCTGAAGGCTGGGTAGTTTGCTGCGGACAATGGTCTGTTTGAGGTTGTGCGGTTGTTTGAAGGCAAGAAGTGGGGGTGTGGGGATGGCCTTGGCGAGATGTTCGTCTTCATCAATGACATGTTGAAGGCTCCGGAGGAGATGCCGTAGCTTCTCCGCTCCGGGGAAGTACTGGACAACGAAGGGTACTCTGTCCACTGTGTCCCGTGTTTGTCTTCTGAGGAGGTCGGTGCGGTTTTTCGCTGTGGCGCGTTGGAACTGTTGATCAATGAGTCTAGCGCCATATCCTGTTCTTATGAGGGCATCTTTCAGCGTCACACAAGGCAAACACACCCGGCCGTCCCATCGTATCGGGCAATGGGACCCTGTGCGAGAACCTCTCCGGCTATGTCGAGGGCATCCTGAAACCCATTGTACAAAGAACCCCCAGCTTTTGTCGCGACACAACGGACTTCCTACAGAAACTCGGCACACATGGAGCAGTTGAACCAGGAGCGCTCCTCGTCACAATGGATGTCTCGGCACTCTACACCAGCATCCCCCATGACGATGGCATTGCTGCAACGGCCTCAGTGCTCAGCGCCAACAACTGCCGGTTTCCAGATGCAATTTTACATCTCATCCGCTTCATCCTGGACCACAATATCTTCACCTTCAACAACCAGTTCTTCATCCAGACACATGGAACAGCCATGGGGACCAAATTCGCACCTCAATATGCCAACATCTTCATGCACAGATTCGAACAAGACTTCTTCACCGCACGGGACCTTCAACCGATGCTATACACTAGATACATCGATGACATTTTCTTCCTTTGGACTCATGGTGAACAATCACTGAAACAACTCTATGATGACATCAACAAGTTCCATCCCACCATCAGGCTCACCATAGACTACTCTCCGGAATCGGTTGCATTCTTGGACACACGTATCTCCATTAAGGACGGTCACCTCAGCACCTCACTGTACCGCAAGCCCACGGATAACCTCACGATGCTCCACTTCTCCAGCTTCCACCCTAAACACGTTAAAGAAGCCATCCCCTACGGACAAGCCCTCCGTATACACAGGATCTGCTCGGATGAGGAGGATCGCAACAGACACCTCCAGACGCTGAAAGATGCCCTCATAAGAACAGGATATGGCGCTAGACTCATTGATCAACAGTTCCAACGCGCCACAGCGAAAAACCGCACCGACCCTCCTCAGAAGACAAACACGGGACACAGTGGACAGAGTACCCTTCGTCGTCCAGTACTTCCCCGGAGCGGAGAAGCTACGGCATCTCCTCCGGAGCCTTCAACATGTCATTGATGAAGACGAACATCTCGCCAAGGCCATCTCCACACTCCCACTTCTTGCCTTCAAACAACCGCACAACCTCAAACAGACCATTGTCCGCAGCAAACTACCCAGCCTTCAGGAGAACAGTGACCATGACACCACACAACCCTGCCACAGCAACCTCTGCAAGACGTGCCGGATCATCGACACAGATGCCATCATCTCACGTGAGAACACCATCCACCAGGTACACGGTACATACTCTTGCAATTCGGCCAACGTTGTCTACCTGATACGCTGCAAGAAAGGATGTCCCAAGGCATGGTACATTGGGGAAACTATGCAGACGCTGCGACAACGGATGAATGAACACCGCTCGACAATCACCAGGCAAGACTGTTCTCTTCCTGTTGGGGAGCACTTCAGCGGTCACGGGCATTCGGCCTCTGATATTCGGGTAAGCGTTCTCCAAGGCAGCCTTCGCGACACACGACAGCGCAGAGTCGCTGAGCAGAAACTGATAGCCAAGTTCCGCACACACGAGGACGGCCTCAACCGGGATATTGGGTTCATGTCACACTATTTGTAACTCCCACAGTTGCGTGGACCTGCAGAGTTTCACTGGCTGTCTTGTCTGGAGACAATACACATCTTTTTAGCCTGTCTTGATGCTCTCTCCACTCACATTGTTTCGTTTCTTAAAGACTTGATTAGTTGTAAGTATTCGCATTCCAACCATTATTCATGTAATTTGAGTCTGTGTCTTTATAAGCTCTGTTTGTGAACAGAATTCCCACTCACCTGAAGAAGGGGCTAAGAGCTCCGAAAGCTTGTGTGGCTTTTGCTACCAAATAAACCTGTTGGACTTTAACCTGGTGTTGTTAAACTTAATAATGATAATCACAGTAAGAAGTCTCACAACACCAGGTTAAAGTCCAACAGGTTTAGTTGGTAGCAAACACCACCAGCTTTCGGAGCACTGCTCCTTCGTCAGGTGAGTGGGAGTCACTCACCTGACGAAGGAACAGCGCTCCGAAAGCTAGTGGCATTTGCTACCAAATAAACCTGTTGGACTTTAACCTGGTGTTGTGAGACTTCTTACTGTGTTTACCCCAGTCCAACGCCGGCATCTCCACATCATAATAATGATAATGCCAGGAGGGAGACCCTGATTCTTCACCAACTCAAGCCTCCGTACTATTTGCCCAGGCCTGTGCTCTGGAGAAGACACTCCAACTTCATGGCTTATGTTGCACAACATTGGAACAAGCAGTTAGCTTTTATAAGTCGTTTTGCTTGACTGGCATAGAGTGTAAGCATCAGGGGCTACTTCAGATGGTGGGAGGGATCATTGCGCCTCTTTAGATAGCTACCCTCTGCCTGAAACTGGGCAGCCCCCACTCAGTTAGGTGCTGTCCTACCTTGACCCGCTTGCTTCAATGGGCACTTGGAGCTTAGAGAGCCATTCCTCAACAGGTGGGTTGCTAAACAAACTCAACAATAAAAGACACCAGTCCTGCGCATCACAAGCTGAAACATAAGAACCATGCATACTGGCCTTATTGTGGACTCTGTGTGACAAACATGGTGGCACAGTGGTTAGCACTGCTGCCTCACAGCACCAGGGACCCGGGTTCAATTCCTGGGTCACTGTCAGTGTGGAGTTTGCACGTTCTCCCCGTGTCTGCGTGGGTTTGCTCCAGGTTCTCCGGTTTCCTCCCACACTCCAAAAGATGTGCAGGTTAGGTGCATTGGCCATGCTAAATTCTTCCTCAGGGTACCCAAACAGGCACCGGAGTGTGGCGACTAGGGGATTTTCACAGTAACTTCATTGCAGTGTTAATGTAAGCTGACTTGTGACACTAATAAATAAACTTTACTTTACAAACAGCTCCAAATCAAGCCATGCCACAAGGTGCCCCGAAGAGATCCAAGATCACACCCCCAGGCACCAGTTAGACTTCAACGCCAGATATACCACCCTCAACCGTGTCTTCATCACTATCACTGCGCTGACTGTGACACTGACCACTTGCTGGTGTGCAGCAAGATCAGGCTTCAGCCAAGGAAACAATACCACACCAACCAAAGGTTGTCCTCAGATCAATACTTGTTCCAGGAAGGAGCCAGGAGTTCCTCAACCTCCTCAATCAGGCTCTTTCATACAACAGTGTCCAAGACCAGAATGCAGGGTCCAAGTCGGATTGCCTACACGGAACCATCTGTAAATCTGCACTCGCAGAATACCGGAAAAGAAATCAAAAGCATGCTGACTGGTTTGAGGTTTTTTAGACTGAAGTGAAGCCAGTTGCTGCAGCCAAAGGCAGAGCCCTCAGGAACAGCCAGCAAATCCCCAGCAAACAAAATCTTCTTGCTCTCAGAGTCACCAGAATCAAGTCTCAACAAACTGCACCAATCAATACTGGCTGCGGTATCAGCTCGAATCCGCTGCTGAATCTGGGGGTCATGATGTGGAGATGCCGGCGTTGGACTGGGGTAAACACAGTAAGAAGTTTAACAACACCAGGTTAAAGTGCAACAGGTTTATTTGGTCGCAAAAGCCACAAGCTTTCGGAACCTTAAGCTCCTTCTTCAGGTGAGTGGGAGTTCTGTTCACAAACAGGGCATATAAAGACACAGACTCAATTTACAGAATAATGGTTGGAATGCGAATACTTACAGCTCATCAAGTCTTCATAGAAGAAATCATCATAGAAACCCTACAGTGCAGAAGGAGGCCATTCGGCCCATCGAGTCTGCACCGACCTCAATCCCACCCAGGCCCTACCCCCACATATTTTACCCGCTAATCCCTCTAACCTACACATCCCAGGACTCTAAGGGGCAATTTTTTAACCTGGCCAATCAACCTAACCCGCACATCTTTGGACTGTGGGAGGAAACCGGAGCACCCGGAGGAAACCCACGCAGACACGAGGAGAATGTGCAAACTCCACACAGACAGTGACCCGAGTCGGGAATCGAACCCGGGACCCTGGAGCTGTGAAGCAGCAGTGCTAACCACTGTGCTACCGTGCCGCCCACAGTCTTAAAGGTACAAACAATGTGAGTGGAGAGACAATACACATCTCTTTAACCTGTCTTAATGCTCTCTCCATGAGAGATGAACCCAAGATCCCGGTTGCGTAACTCGACCCCCAGTCCAACGCCGGCATCGCCACATCATGGTTGAAAGAAGGGAGTTGGGTTCATTGATACCATGAACATCAGGGTTACCTCCACTCCCACGGAGGAAAGCATGATAGTGTCAAAGCACTGGAAGAGTGAACTGGATCAATCTCTTTTGAGAAGAGGGATTCACAGTTTAACAAAAGCAACTGCTTGTTTTTTTTCAACAGAGGTGGGGAAGGAACTTGGTGTTAAAATTGAGCATCAGTGGGTGAGGTGGGAGGGAAAGTCTGTGATAGAATAATTATACATTGAACTGGTGAGCTTCTTGTTTGCTGGTGAGCAGGATGCTGTAAAATGATGTTTAAACATATCTACCTGTGGTATCAGCCAAACAATGAATATCTCCTGGATTGTTTCAACGAAAGAAAAATAATCAAAAAGCATTTAAACTGTGAAGGCAACCCAGGCCGTGATGGTGTCAGATCGCTACATGTTTACACTGTGTCAACACAGACACCTCAAGACAAACTTATTTTTCATTTCTGGTTCCTGAAGATGAGTTGTAAATTCATTAATTTCGTTCCAGAGTCAGACCAGATCCCTGACTCGACAGCATCACAAAAAAAAACAAATTGCTTGTGTGCGGAAACGGGTGAAATATTTACATAAGAACATAAGAACTAGGAGCAGGAGTCGGCCATCTGGCCCCTCGAGCCTGCTCCGCCATTCAATAAGATCATGGCTGATCTTTTTGTGGACTCAGCTCCACTTACCCACCCGCTCATCAAAACCCTTAATTCCTTTACTGTTCAAAAATTTATCTATCCTTGCCTTAAAAACATTCAATGAGGCAGCCTCAACTGCTTCACTGGGCAGGGAATTCCACAGATTCACAACCCTTTGTGTGAAGAAGTTCCTCCTCAACTCAGTCCTAAATCTGCTCCCCCTTATTTTGAGGCCATGCCCCCTAGTTCTAGTTTCACCCGCCAGTGGAAACAACCTCCCTGCTTCTATCTTATCTATTCCCTTCATAATCTTATATGTTTCTATAAGATCGACCCTCATTCTTCTGAATTCCAATGAGTATAATCCCAGTCTACTCAGTCTCTCCTCATAAGCCAACTTTCTCAACTCTGGAACCAACCTAGTGAATCTCCTCTGCACCCCCTCCAGTGCCAGTGTATCATTTCTCAAGTAAGGAGACCAAAACTGTACACAGTACTCCTGGGTTAGGGAATGAGGAAAACACAGCCATGGAAACATAGGGACAGGAGGAGGCCATTCAGCCCTTCAAACTTATTCACCGTTATATTAAATTGTGACAGTTCTGTATCTCAATACCATTTTCCTGCTATAGATCCACATTCCTCCATATCCTTATCTTAAAGTTAATCCCAGTCTTGGAAATTTCAATCGACCCCCCTCGCCCCCCCCCCCCCCCCCCCCCCCCCACCTCCCCCAGCATCCACAGAATGTGGTGAAGTGATTTCCAAATCTCCACTAAACCTTGTGTGAAGAAGTACTTCCTGATTTCATTCTGGAAAATCCTAATACTAATTCATTGTTATATTCCTGGATTTTCCTTGCGAGAGAAAGTGATTTTTTTTGTGTCCACCCTGTCGAATCCCTTCATCATTTTAGACACACCGATTCTCTCAATCTTTGAAACTCAAGGGAATAAAAGCCAAACTTGTACAACCGGATGTAAATGGTTGCTTTAACCCTGGTCTTGAGCTGTAGCTCACCCAAGGGCAGTGTGTCTATTTGGAAGAGCGGTGCCCAGAACTGAACTCAGTTACTTCAGATCAGACCAAAGTTCAGCAAAACTAGAGCATCATTTCCTCTCTTTTGAATTTCAAGAATCCCTACAGTGCAGAAGGAGGCCAAAGAACAAAGAACAGTACAGCACAGGAAACAGGCCCTTCGGCCCTCCAAGCCTGTGCCGCTCCTTGGTCCAACTAGACCAATCGTTTGTATCCCTCCATTCCCAGGCTGCTCATGTGACTATCCAGGTAAGTCTTAAACGATGTCAGCGTGCCTGCCTCCACCACCCTACTTGGCAGCGCATTCCAGGCCCCCACCACCCTCTGTGTAAAAAACGTCCCTCTGATATCCGAGTTATACTTCGCCCCTCTCACCTTGAGCCCGTGACCTCTCGTGATCGTCACCTCCGACCTGGGAAAAAGCTTCCCACTGTTCACCCTGTCTATACCCTTCATAATCTTGTACACCTCTATTAGATCTCCCCTCATTCTCCGTCTTTCCAAGGAGAACAACCCCAGTCTACCCAATCTCTCCTCATAGCTAAGACCCTCCATACCAGGCAACATCCTGGTAAACCTTCTCTGCACTCTCTCTAACGCCTCCACGTCCTTCTGGTAGTGCGGCGACCAGAACTGGACACAGTACTCCAAATGTGGCCTAACCAGCGTTCTATACAGCTGCATCATCAGACTCCAGCTTTTATACTCTATACCCCGTCCTATAAAGGCAAGCATACCATATGCCTTCTTCACCACCTTCTCCACCTGTGTTGCCACCTTCAAGGATTTGTGGACTTGCACACCTAGGTCCCTCTGTGTTTCTATACTCCTGATGACTCTGCCATTTATTGTATAACTCCTCCCTACATTATTTCTTCCAATATGCATCACTTTGCATTTATCCGGATTAAACTCCATCTGCCACCTCTCCGCCCAATTTTCCAGCCTATCTATATCCTGCTGTATTGCCCGACAATGCTCTTCGCTATCCGCAAGTCCAGCCATCTTCGTGTCATCCGCAAACTTGCTGATTACACCAGTTACACCTTCTTCCAAATCATTTATATATATCACAAATAGCAGAGGTCCCAGTACAGAGCCCTGCGGAACACCACTGGTCACAGACCTCCAGCCGGAAAAAGACCCTTCGACCACTACCCTCTGTCTCCTATGGCCAAGCCAGTTCTCCACCCATCGAGCCACTTCTCCTTGTATCCCATGAGCCTTAACCTTCTTAACCAACCTGCCATGTGGGACTTTGTCAAATGCCTTACTGAAATCCATATAGACGACATCCACGGCCCTTCCTTCATCAACCGTTTTTGTCACTTCCTCAAAAAACTCCACCAAATTTGTAAGGCACGACCTCCCTCTTACAAAACCATGCTGTCTGTCACTAATGAGATTGTTCCGTTCTAAATGCACATACATCCTGTCTCTAAGATCCTCTCCAACAACTTCCCTACCACGGACGTCAAGCTCACCGGCCGATAATTTCCTGGGTTATCCCTGCTACCCTTCTTAAACAACGGGACCACATTCGCTATCCTCCAATCCTCAGGGACCTCACCCGTGTCCAAAGAAGCGACAAAGATTTCCGTCAGAGGCCCAGCAATTTCATCTCTCGTCTCCCTGAGCAGTCGAGGATAGATGCCATCAGGCCCTGGGGCTTTGTCAGTTTTAATGTTCCCTAAAAAACCTAACAGGCCATTCGGCCCATCGAGCCTGCACCAACAACAATCCCACCCAGGCCCTACCACGTAGCCCCATGTATTTACCCTGATACGAAGGGGCAATTTAGCATGTCCAATCCACCTAATCTTTGGAGTGTGGGAGGAAACCGGAGCACCCAGAGGAAACCCACGCAGACAACGTGCAGACTCCGCACAGACCGTGACCCAAGCCAGGAATCGAACTCAGGACCCTAGTGCTGTGAGGCAGCAGTGCTAACCCACTGTGCCACCGTGTCACCTCTTGAGTTAAAGGCCAACATTTGATGAGTATTTTTGATTGTTGTTTGTGCCGGTGCATTAAGCTCTCAGTGATCTTCGTGCTTGGAAATGTAAAGCATTTCAATCCTCCACAGACCTCAGTCTCTCATTATTAAGAAAATATCCCGAAACGTTCTTCTCGGATGAAAAGTGGATAACCTCACAATTCCCCATATGAGGTGGCACGGTGGCGAGCACTGCTGCCTCACAGTGCCAGGGACCCGGGTTCGATTCCGGCCTCGGGTCACTGTCGGTGTGGAGTTTGCACATTCCCCCCGTGTCTGTGTGGGTTTCCTCCGGGTGCTCCGGTTTCCTCCCACAGTCCAAAGATGCGCAGGTTAGGTTGATTGGCCATGCTAAATTGCCCCTTAGTGTCAGAGGGACTAGCAGGGTAGATACATTGGGTGACTGGGTGGGATTGTGGTCAGTGCAGGCTTCATGGGCCGAATGGCCTCCTTCTGCACTGTAGGGATTCTATGTCCTGATTGCTACCCAAAGACCTCTCTGTGTTATATGTGTAGATATTGTATGTTG
This sequence comes from Mustelus asterias, assembly GCF_964213995.1. Classification (NCBI taxonomy): domain Eukaryota; kingdom Metazoa; phylum Chordata; class Chondrichthyes; order Carcharhiniformes; family Triakidae; genus Mustelus; species Mustelus asterias. Next base: position 3,572,835 of record NC_135829.1, on the reverse strand, counting down.
GGGTTTGGGGTGCAGATTGGTCCTTTAAGAGTGTGGGTCAGGTGACCCCTGGGCAATCAGCTCCTGATGTGGAGATGCCGGCGTTGGACTGGGGTAAACACAGTAAGAAGTTTAACAACACCAGGTTAAAGTCCAACAGGTTTATTTGGTAGCAAAAGCCACACAAGCTTTCGGAGCTCTAAGCCCCTTCTTCAGGTGAGTGGGAATTCTGTTCACAAACAGAGCATATAAAGACACAAACTCAATTTACATGAATAATGGTTGGAATGCGAATACTTACAACTAATCAAGTCTTTAAGAAACGAAACAATGTGAGTGGAGAGAGCATCAAGACAGGCTAAAAAGATATGTATTGTCTCCAGACAAGACAGCCAGTGAAACTCTGCAGGTCCACGCAACTGTGGGAGTTACAAATAGTGTGACATGAACCCAATATCCCGGTTGAGGCCGTCCTCGTGTGTGCGGAACTTGGCTATCAGTTTCTGCTCAGCGACTCTGCGCTGTCGTGTGTCGCGAAGGCCGCCTTGGAGAACGCTTACCCGAATATCAGAGGCCGAATGCCCGTGACCGGGTTCATGTCACACTATTTGTAACCCCCACAGTTGCGTGGACCTGCAGAGTTTCACTGGCTGTCTTGTCTGGAGACAATACACATCTTTTTAGCCTGTCTTGATGCTCTCTCCACTCACATTGTTTTGTTTCTTAAAGACTTGATTAGTTGTAAGTATTCGCATTCCAACCATTATTCATGTAAATTGAGTCTGTGTCTTTATATGCTCTGTTTGTGAACAGAATTCCCACTCACCTGAAGAAGGGGCTTAGAGCTCCGAAAGCTTGTGTGGCTTTTGCTACCAAATAAACCTGTTGGACTTTAACCTGGTGTTGTTAAACTTCTTACTGCAATCAGCTCCTCCCAGTGGGAGCCTGTTGGTCAGTCTTAGACCTGACTTACAGGACACTGCGAGGTCTGGATAGAGTGGACGTGGAGAGGGTGTTTCCACTAGCAGAAAAAACTAGAACCAGAGGGCACAACCTCAGGCTAAAGGGACGATCCTTTAAAACAGAGATGAGGAGGAATTTCTTCAGCCAGAGAGTGGTGAATCTGTGGAACTCTTTGCCGCAGAAGGCTCTGGAGGCCGGGTCATTGAGTGTCTTTAAGACAGAGATAGATAGGTTCTTGATTAATAAGGGGATCAGGGGTTATGGGGAAAAGGCAGGAGAATGGGGATGAGAAAAATATCAGCCATGATTGAATGGCGGAGCAGACTCGATGGGCCGAGTGGCCTAATTCTGCTCCTATGTCTTATGCACTGTGAATCAGTGCACACCTTCAATAAAGAGCTCCCAGGTTACCAAGCCGACCTCATGATTCTTTATGCACCCTTTGGCCATACGGGCTTGCATAATACTCGCGCGTAGAGTCCATTCACAATGAGTCAAGGCAGGATTGACCTGCACTGTCAGACTTCCTGGGAATCTGACAGTCGCGGTCCTGGATCTCACGTGAGGAAAGGGCAGGTGTGAGGGCGAAAGGGCTGCTGAAGCAGCTGGAAGTAAAGACTTGCGTTTATCGAGTACACTGCATAACTTCAGTACGTCCTGAAGCAACTTACAGGCAACAAGGTACTTTCTGAAGAGTGGTCACTATTGTGGGATGCGTGACAGCAAACAGCAGTGAGAAAAATGACCCAGTAATTTGTTTCGATGGTTGAGGAGTAAATATTGACCAGGACGCTGGGAGCGACTCTCTGTTCTCCTTCGAAACATTGGCCTTGGGATTTTTTCACAGCCACCTGACAGAGCGGATGACCTCGGTTTAACTTTACGTCCAGCAACTCATGACGTGGGATGAAGCTGAGGTGGACGCATGGCAAACAAAGCAAGGCCAATGGCTGCATGGAGGAAATGCCCAGGTCGACCTCAACCTCTGAAGGAGTTAGCCTCACTGAGGCCAGCCTCATTGTGCGAATCCCTCACACAAACATCTGGGCTGGGTAATAGATGATGACTAAGCTTCGTAATTATCACTGAACGTAGACACAGCCCCAGACAGAATCATAGAATAGAATCATAGAATCCCTACAGTGCAGAAGGAGGCCATTCGGCCCATCGAGTCTGCACTGACCACAATCCCACCCAGGCCTTATCCCCATAACCCTAGCTAGTCCCCCTGACACTAAGGGGCAATTTAGCATGGTCAATCCACATAACCCGCACATCTTTGGACTGTGGGAGGAACCTAGAGCACCCGGGGGAAACCCACGCAGGCACAGGGAGAACGTGCAGACTCCACACAGACGGTGACCCAAGCCGGGAATTGAACCCGGGTCCCTGGCGCTGTGAAGCAGCAGTGCCAACCACTGTGCCACCGTGCAGTCCCAGCCCAGAGTAATGCCATCTTTTGAGAGAGATACAAAAATCCATCCAGATTGACACCGCAGTGTGATGCCGAGGGAGTGCTGCCCTGTCAGGGGTCTGTTGTTTGGCTGAAAGGTTAAACCGAGGTCATGGCATTTCTCAGGTGACTGTGAACGATCCCAAGGCCACAATATCGAGCAAGAGCAGGGGATTTCTCTGCAGTATCTTGCCCAATATTTATCCTGTAGCCAACACCAAAATCAGATGATCTGGTCATGAATTCTATCCTATTTTTGGGAGCTTTATGTGCACAGATTGGCGACAGTATTTCTCCACATTACAACAGTGACGAAACTTCAAGAAGTATTTCACTAACTGTAAAAGTGTTCTGGGGCATCCCAGGATCATGAATGGAGCGATATAAACGTAGGTCTGTCTTTTCCAGGACATTCGAGTCAATGAGTCTGTGTGTGGGCCGGATGTGTCTGTAAGATGCACAGTCGCACTTTAACGATCCAGATGATGATACATGGTCAGTACAGAGGTGGCTCTGTTCTGTAAATAACTGAGGAGTGATGAGCCATTAATGTCGTGTTAATCTGCAGACAGGCTTCTGGCTGTTTCATTCTCGTGTTGTCATGGCAGCACTCATCTCCCCAAAGGCCCTGTCTCCAGCTTGAATACCAGGTGATGGAACTCCCCAAAGCAAACGTCTTAGACTGTTCAACTGTGGAAGTATCACAGCCACATCTGATCTTGTCTCTGTCAGATGTCCTTACATCCGTACGCAACTGCAGAACCCATCAGATGGTTTTGATTTGATTTGGGGCAACACGGTGGCACAGTGGTTAACACTGCTGCCTCACAGCTCTAGGGATCTGGGTTCGATTCCCGGCTTGGGTCACTGTCTGTGTGGAATTTGCACATTCTCCCCGTGTCTGCATGGGTTTTCCCTGGGTGCTCTGGTTTCCTCCCACAGTCCAAAGATATGCGGGTTAGGTGGATTGGCTATGCTAAATTGCACCTTAGTGTCCCGGAATGCATAGGTTAGAGGGATTAGCGAGGTAAATATGTGGGGTTACGGGGATAGGGCCTGGGTGGGATTGTGGTCGGTGCAGACTTGATGGGCCAAATGGCCTCCTTCTGCACTTAGGGTTTCTATGATCTTTCTTATTATTGTCACATGTATTGGGATACAGTATTGGTTCTTGAGCACTCTACCATCAAAGCATACTGTTCATAGAGTACATGGGGAGAAGGAAAGAAGGGGTTGCAGAATATAGTGTTGCAATCACAGATAGGGTGTAGAGAAAGATCAGCTTAATATATGGTAAGTCCATTCAAAAGTCTGATGGCAGCAGGGAAGAAGCTGTTTTTGAGTCGGTTGGTTCGTGACCTCAGACTTTTATATCTTTTTCCCGAAGGAAGAAAGTGGAAGAGAGAATGTCCGGGGTGCGTGGGATCCTTGATTATGCTGGCTGCTTTGCCGAGGCAGCGGGAAGTGTAGACGGAGTCAATGGATGGGAGGCTGGTTTGCGTGATGGATTGGGTTACATTCACGACCTTTTGTAGTTTCTTGTGGTCTTGGGCAGAGCAGGAGCCATACCAAGCTGTGATACAACCAGAAAGAATGCTTTCCATGGTGCATCTGTAAAAATTAATGAGAGTCATAGCGGACGAATTTCCTTAGCCTCCTGAGAAAGTAGAGACATTGGTGGGCTTTCTTAACTATAGTGTCAGGACAGGGGGTCCAGGACAGGTTGTTGGTGATCTGGACAGCTAGAAACCTGAGCAGGAACCCCGACTGGTATTCCCCACCTCTCTGTACCTCCGAGGTCCATTTGTCACCACCTCTGCTCTCACTTGGCTGAGATTTACACCCTCAGTATAGTCCCCGTTTCATTCAATTGAATAATAGAGCACAACAGGAGGCCTTTTGTCCCATTGTACCCGTGCTGGCTCTCTGAAAGGGCTGTCTAATTAGCCCCCCCCACCCAACTCTTTCCAAAATACCAGCAATTGGTTTTCTTCAATTATTAATCATTGCGCCTTTTGAAAGTTCCCGTTGAATCTGAATCCACCACCCTTTCAGTAAGAAGTCTCACAACACCAGGTTAAAGCCCAACAGGTCTATTTGGAATCACGAGTTTTTGGAGTGCTGCTCCTGAAGGAGTTCTGTTGGACTTTAACCTGGTGTTGTGGGACTTCTTACTGTGCCCATCCCAATCCGATGCCGGCATCTCCACATCATTGGCTCCCACCCTTTCAGGCAGCGGCTTCCAGATCAGGGGCGGATTTCTTCGGCCGCGCTGGTCTAAAAGCCGAAAATTCCCACCCGACAGTTAATTGCGTTTCACATTGTCCACAACCCACCCGCTAAAATCCCAGTGACGGACAGGATGGGAGAATTCCAGCCCACAACTCGCTGCATTAAAAATTGAATCTGCCCTCTCGCTGTCAATGATCAGGAATCTGTTTCTCCTTCCTCCTCTGAGGTTTATGTTCATAGAATCATACAATTCCTACAGTGCAGAAGCAGGCCATTCGGCCCATCGAGTCTGCACCGACCACAATCCCACCCAGGCCCTACCCCCATAGCCCATTACATTTACCCTAACTAGTCCCCCTGACACTAAGGGGCAATTTAGCACGGCCAATCTACCTAACTTGCACCTCTTTGGAGTGTGGGAGGAAACCGGAGCACCCGGAGGAAACCCACGCAGACACGGGGAGAACGTGCAGACTCCACACAGACAGTGACTCAAGCCGGGAGTCAAATCCGGGTCCCTGGCGCTGTGAGGCAGCAGTGCTAACCACTGTGCCACCTCTTATTGTTGACAATAAGCCCGATTGTTTCTTCGTGGCTTCCTTAACCTGATAACCACAAAAACCCCTTCCACCACCTTCAATATATTGCGACTGAGACACTGACACTCCGAGCTAGTTACTCTCCTGAGATTACCCGAGATTACTGGAACAAATCAACTCCTCTTTGCACCAACACAAGGAGCCACCACATTACAGCTCAGGAGAGTTATTATCTTGCCAATCGCAGGAAACCTGAGAATAAAATTGCACGTTTCTTGAAAGAATCTGAGGCTTGTTGAACTCTGACTTGGGAGAGACATCCAACCTCAGATGTGACAAAGCGCTCCACTTATTTTTGTTATGTATCTGTTTTTCCTCCCTCCACTGGTTTCCTGGAGACAATGACTCATTCTTGGGTACAAGTTAAACATCACGGTACCCTGTTCACAATGAGGAACACGGCAGCACCAACTAACAGACAGAACGAAGACAAAACAGAACGAGATTCAATTCCTCGGCTTGTTAGCGTGGATTTCCCAGTTACACAGAAATTCAGAAACAACAACGTGCATTTATATAGCGCCTTTAACACAGTAAAAGTCCCGAGCGGGCGGGTCGGGGGGAGCCTTATCAACCAAAATTTGACACAGGAATGTAAACTCCGCTCTCACCAGCATAAGGGAATATTAGAATATTTTAACACAATAGGCAAGTTACCACTGGGGTAGCACAGTGGGTTAGCACTGCTGCCTCACAGGGACCCGGGTTCGATTCCCGGCTCGGGTCACTGTCTGTGTGGAGTCTGCGCGTTCTCCCCGTGTCTGCGTGGGTTTCCTCCGGGTGCTCCGGTTTCCTCCCACAGTCCAATGATGTGCGGGTTAGGTTGATTGGCTATACTAACTTGCCCCTCAGTGTCCCAGGAAGCGCAGGTTAGATGGATTATCGAGGTAAATATGTGGGGTTACGGGGATAGGGTTGGGATTGTTGTCGGTGCACTCGATGGGCCAAATGGCCTCCTTCTGCACTGTCGGGATTCTAGCAAGTTAAATATTGCGCACTATATTATTTAAAAATTTTCTTTTAAAGTACTTTATAAAGAATGGAGAAAGTGGAGGGAATTGGAATTGGAACAAATGGCTCCCACTGAAGATCCCTGGCTCTGTGAGACAGCACATCGGCTGAATGGACTATTTTTGTGTTGTAGTTTCCACGTATCGATGGGTCAAGGTAACACAAACACGTCCAAGAGTTTCAACTTGATCTTTGATTTATATTGCTCGTTGCTTGGCAACCAGATGTCTGGATTCCCCTGACTCTCATCCTCATTTGAGGCAACGTGGATCTCACGGGCCTGGAGTGAGTGAAACTGGATTCATTCCTGGCACAAGTGCAATTGGAAATGAAGTAGCTTTTTCAAACTTCAAGAATACATTTACTTAATTGAGGACGATCTTTATTCCTATTTTATTTTACCTTGTTCCCTTGAACTACAGGTTAAAGTAAAATTACTGTTGGGTTCTCTTTGCTGGAGGGAGCTTTACTCAGTATCTAACCCCGTGCTGTACCTGTCCTGGGAGTGTTTGATGGGGGACAGTGTAGAGGGAGCTTTACTCTGTATCTAACCCTGTGCTGTACCTGTCCTGGGAGTGTTTGATGGGGACAGTGTAGAGGGAGCTTTACTCTGTATCTAACCCCGTGCTGTACCTGTCCTGGGAGTGTTTGATGGGGGACAGTGTAGAGGGAGCTTTACTCTGTATCTAACCCCGTGCTGTACCTGTCCTGGGAGTGTTTCATGGGGGACAGTGTAGAGGGAGTGTTACTCTGTATCTAACCCCGTGCTGTACCTGTCCTGGGAGTGTTTGATGGGGACAGTGTAGAGGGAGCTTTACTCTGTATCTAACCCCGTGCTGTACCTGTCCTGGGAATGTTTGATGGGGGACAGTGTAGAGGGAGCGTTACTCTGTATCTAACCCCGTGCTGTACCTGTCCTGGGAATGTTTGATGGGGGACAGTGTAGAGGGAGCGTTACTCTGTATCTAACCCCGTGCTGTACCTGTCCTGGGAGTGTTTGATGGGGGGACAGTGTCGAGGGAGCTTTATTCTGTATCTAACCCCATGCTGTACCTGTCCTGGGAGTGTTTGATGGGGACAGTGTCGAGGGAGCTTTATTCTGTATCTAACCCCATGCTGTACCTGTCCTGGGAGTGTTTGATGGGGGACAGTGTAGAGGGAGCATTACTCTGTATCTAACCCTGCGCTGTACCTGTCCTGGGAGTGTTTGATGGGGGGACAGTGTCGAGGGAGCTTTACTCTGTATCTAACCCCATCCTGTACCTGTCCTGGGAGTGTTTGATGGGGACAGTGTAGAGGGAGCTTTACTCTGTATCTAACCCCGTGCTGTACCTGTCCTGGGAATGTTTGATGGGGGACAGTGTAGAGGGAGCGTTACTCTGTATCTAACCCCGTGCTGTACCTGTCCTGGGAATGTTTGATGGGGGACAGTGTAGAGGGAGCGTTACTCTGTATCTAACCCCGTGCTGTACCTGTCCTGGGAGTGTTTGATGGGGACTGTGTAGAGGGAGCTTTACTCTGTATCTAACCCCGTGCTGTACCTGTCCTGGGAGTGTTTGATGGGGACTGTGTAGAGGGAGCTTTACTCTGTATCTAACCCCGTGCTGTACCTGTCCTGGGAGTGTTTCATGGGGGACAGTGTAGAGGGAGTGTTACTCTGTATCTAACCCCGTGCTGTACCTGTCCTGGGAGTGTTTGATGGGGACAGTGTAGAGGGAGCTTTACTCTGTATCTAACCCCGTGCTGTACCTGTCCTGGGAATGTTTGATGGGGGACAGTGTAGAGGGAGCGTTACTCTGTATCTAACCCCGTGCTGTACCTGTCCTGGGAATGTTTGATGGGGGACAGTGTAGAGGGAGCGTTACTCTGTATCTAACCCCGTGCTGTACCTGTCCTGGGAGTGTTTGATGGGGGGACAGTGTCGAGGGAGCTTTATTCTGTATCTAACCCCATGCTGTACCTGTCCTGGGAGTGTTTGATGGGGACAGTGTCGAGGGAGCTTTATTCTGTATCTAACCCCATGCTGTACCTGTCCTGGGAGTGTTTGATGGGGGACAGTGTAGAGGGAGCATTACTCTGTATCTAACCCTGCGCTGTACCTGTCCTGGGAGTGTTTGATGGGGGGACAGTGTCGAGGGAGCTTTACTCTGTATCTAACCCCGTCCTGTACCTGTCCTGGGAGTGTTTGATGGGGACAGTGTCGAGGGAGCTTTACTCTGTATCTAACCCCGTGCTGTACCTGTCCTGGGAGTGTTTGATGGGGACAGTGTCGAGGGAGCATTACTCTGTATCTAACCCCGTGCTGTACCTGTCCTGGGAGTGTTTGATGGGGGACAGTGTAGAGGGAGCGTTACTCTGTATCTAACCCCGTGCTGTACCTGTCCTGGGAGTGTTTGATGGGGGACAGTGTAGAGGGAGCTTTACTCTGTATCTAACCCCGTGCTGTACCTGTCCTGGGAGTGTTTGATGGGGGACAGTGTAGAGGGAGCATTACTCTGTATCTAACCCCGTGCTGTACCTGTCCTGGGAGTGTTTGATGGGGGACAGTGTAGAGGGAGCTTTACTCTGTATCTAACCCCGTGCTGTACCTGTCCTGGGAATGTTTGATGGGGGACAGTGTAGAGGGAGCATTACTCTGTATCTAACCCCGTGCTGTACCTGTCCTGGGAGTGTTTGATGGGGGACAGTGTAGAGGGAGCTGATTAATTATGAGCAGGGAAATCTGAGACTTTCGGAGTTGCACAGGTTTGAGGATGCAGGGAAGAGCGGGTTCGAAGAGGAAACAATGGCTTTTTACAATGTGGAGAGGATGGAGGGAGAGTGTGGAGTGTGTAATTCAGGGGGGGATTTAGGAATTAAAAGGATGCGAGAGAGGCAATCGTCTGAGTATAAATAATAGTCAATTCATGGGTCAAGAATCATACAATAAAAAGAGTTAAAAACTCCATCTTTATTTTCTTCTTCCAACTGTTGGTTCTACAAATACAATTTAATTTTAAAAGCATCGGTGTGGCCAATAATTTAGCCAATTACAGCAGTACATGATTGCTTTTTCTGTACAGTTCTGTGGTGAATATTTGCCAAGTTGGCTGTTCTCCCGACTCGCTCTAACACTGAACCTCTCTCAATCCTTGGCACCATTTCATCAGCCAGAGTGGAGGGAGCAAATCCAGCTGAAGACAAGCGAAGACCTTCCATCGCGAAGATCCAGGATACCCGACTCCGTTTCAATTGAACAGTCTGTGGCAGTTGAGTGTCTCTGGGAGATGATTTTAACGTCAATCACCCCCCCCACCCCACAAAATCAGGAAGCAGAACTTGGAGCAATGCTGCCTGTCCGAATTTACAAACCAACGCAGACCCAATATTGGGTGGCGGGTGAATGCAGCATTCCTCCTGGATCCCCCCCCCCCCCACTCAGGAAAAGCTCAGTTAACACGAACCCCTGACATGGGGGACCAGAAATGTGAGCCGTGAACCCCAACTCAGAGACTGACAGAGGTTTTTAGAAAATTCAGACACAGGAAGACGTGGGAAATGTCTACAACGATGCAAGCTTGGCCGGAGAGAGGAGTGGGAACTCAGAGCGAGAGAGAGGAACTGGCGTTTACTGCTCCGATACCCCTTATCATTTGCAGAAGTTGAGAGTGGCATCACCGTGGAACGCTGCAATGCCACGGAGAGACATGGGCACCAGGGCAATAAACGGAAGGGAGGCAGTGGGGGAAAGTCCAGTGTTGGGGAGCCAACAGCATCTGAAATCGGGAACCTGAACACAAAGGCTGCAATGAGAGGAAACAGTCACTGTATTTACTCACTCCCACTGGATTAACAGTTAGCGCTGCCGCCTCACAGCGCCAGGGACACGGGTTCCATTCCCGGCTTGGGTCACTGTCTGTGTGGAGTCTGCACCTTCTCCCCGTGTCTGCGTGGGTTTCCTCCGGGTGCTCCGGTTTCCTCCCACACTCCAAAGATGTGCGGGTTAGGTGGATTAGCCGTGCTAAATTGCCCCGGGATGCGGAGGTTAGAGGGAATAGCAGGGTAATTATGTGGGGTGACGGGGATGGGGCCTGGGGTGGGATTGTGGTCGGTGCAGACTGAATGGGCCGAATGGCCTCCTTCTGCACTGTAGGGATTCTACAAACTGTCCTCGGTGCTTCCGAGTCTTTGAGCTAGGGATCCCCGAGAAGTTTGGAGATGCTTGGGTGGTGACAGGGGACACACACATTCACACTGAGCACTGTGTATACTCTGCATTGATCAGGTCCCTGGAAAGACAATACTTCCCCCCCCGCCCCCCAGCCAATACAATTGCTGCTCTCATGAAAAACTTATTCACAAGGGCCCAGACTGACGGAGACAAAGGATTCGACACTGTTGGGGGCTGAATTGAAAAGCAACCTCAATTAACTGAAGACTTAGCCAGCTAATCTCTGTTTTGGTTCAGAGCTTTGCAAAAACGCATTATCCCACTCACAGCCATTGAATTGCCGTCTAATAGGTTGGCAGTGAAGTGTTCTATCTTTTTTATAATTTATTTATGGGATGTGGGCGTCGCTGGCTGGGCCAGCATTTATTGCCCATCCCTAATTGCCCCTTGAGAAGGCGGTGGGTGAGCCGCCTTCTTGAACCCTGCTGCAGTCCACATGGTGTAGGTACACCCACAGTGCTGTTAGGGAGGGAATTCCAGGATTTTGACCCAGCCACAGCGAAGGAACGGCCGATATGTTTCCAAGTCAGGATGGTGAGTGACTCGGAGGGGAATCTCCAGCTGGTGGTGTTCCCATGTATCTGCTGCCCTGGTCCTTTCTAGATGATGGAGGTCACTGGTTTAGACGGTGTTGTTGAAGGAGCCTTGGTGAATTGCCGCAGTGCATCTTGTAGATGGTACACACGGCTGCCACTGAGTGCTGGTGGTGGAGGGACGTGAATGTTTGTGGATGGGGTGCCAGTCAAGCGGGGCTGCTTTGTCCTATGTAACACAGAGTATCAGCCAATACTGCTGTCTGTCGCACAACTTAATAATGATCGGAAGCAAGGCCTTACGAAACAGTGCAGAAAAACACAAGATCCTGATTGAAGGGTACAAAAGATTCCTGGTGGGGAGCGGGTGTGGGGAGGAAAGGCACAGAATTTTTTGTACAGAAATAAGAGACACAACAAAGGGACAGAAGTAATTGAGATAAAAATAAGAGGTTGTGTTTTTAACGTTAACGCCCCCTGAAGCAGTACACAGAGAACTACTGATGCATAAGATACCAAGTCTATAAACGTTTCAGCAATATAATACGACATATAGAATTGCACGCCCATTCCAATGACCCCACTTTGCCCCGAAGGGTGCTGATTCGCTGTTGAAAGGTGCCCAGTTCTGATTGGTGCAGTGCCGAAACAAAAAGGGAGACATACAAGCATGGCAGCCCCTCATTGGTACTTTGTCGAGTCAGGTGACTCCGGTGTTGGGCTCTTTGCCCCAGGTACGGGGGGGGGGGGGGGAGAGAGCCACTACTTCCCGTAGAACTTCTTGTTCAGAAGGAAGATCAGCAAGTTGACGTTAACCTTTGCTTTATCGAACAACTTCATGACAGCAACACCTTCGTACTGGAGCTGGAGGAGGTCCTAAAACAAGGAGAGAGAGGGAGAGAGAGAGAGAGAGAGACACATGTCCCCCGTTAGCACAAACCTGGCATTAGCCGCTCGCATTCACAGAGGGCCGAGAGAATTCACCGCAGTCCGAATCACAACCCAGCGCCGCTTGCTCATGCTGACAGGCAGCTGGCAGAGAATCAAACTCCTCTCAGATATCCATCATGCTCTAACGGCACATCCAGTCATCTGGGCCGGCCCGGTGACACAGTGGTTAACACTGCTTCCTCACAGCGCCAGGGACCCGGGTTCGATTCCCGGCTTGGGTCACTGTCTGTGTGGAGTCTGCACGTTCTCCCCGTGTCTGCGTGGGTTTCCTCTGGGTGCTCCGGTTTCCTCCCACAGTCCAAAGATGTGTGGGTTAGGTGCATTGGCCATGCTAAATTGCCCCTTGGTGTCAGGGGGACGAGAAGGGTAAATATGTGGCATTAGGGGGATAGGGCCTGGGTGGGATTGGTGTCAGTGCAGACTCGATGAGCCAAATGACCTCCTTCTGCGCTGGAGGGATTCTATCATCTCATAAGAACAATAGCCACTGGGGTGATGTATTGGAGATTGATTTGTATCCCCACGAGAGTCAGCACCTTCAGGAACTGTATCCCAGTGAGAGTCAGCACCTTCAGGAACTGTATCCCAGTGAGAGTCGGCACCTTCAGGAACTGTGTCCCAGTGAGAGTCAGCACCTTCAGGAACTGTATCCCAGTGAGAGTCAGCACCTTCAGGAACTGTATCCCAGTGAGAGTCAGCACCTTCAGGAACTGTATCCCAGTGAGAGTCAGCACCTTCAGGAACTGTCCCCCAGTGAGAGTCAGCACCTTCAGGAACTGTCCCCCAGTGAGAGTCAGCATCTTCAGGAACTGTATCCCAGTGAGAGTCTGCATCTTTAGGACAGATAAGTGAAAGGGAATGATGACAACTCCCATTTATATTGTATCTTTAGTGTATTGAAATAAAACAAGGTGCTTTACAGGAGGGTTATCAAACAAAATGTGACACTGAGCTACAGAAAGGGAAATTATGACTGGCGACCAATAAGTTTTAAGGGACATTTTGAGGACAAGAGAGTGATGTGGAGAGGCTTGCGGAGAAAGTTCCAGCGCTTGGGGCCCAGGCAGCTGGTGGCAGGCCTGTCCGTACCGGAGTGGTTAAAATGCGAGATCCGCAAGAGACAAGACTTGGGGGGACACAGATATCTCTCAGGAGGCTGTGTGGCTGGTGGAGATCACAGAGATTCAAGGCGACAGAAGGATCTGAAAGCAAGGCTTCACTTTGAGGTGTTGCTGGGCCAGGAGCCAAGGTGTAGCCAGCCTCGGGGAAGCTCTTACCTGGTAGTGCAGCATAAAGGTCTCCATCTGGACTCCCATAAACTTTGCCTTCACTTCAAAGTCACCCACCTCTTCTGTTGGGCAGATGTCAAAGATAACATTTTTAAACCTGAAAAAAAGAATGAGGCCCGTTTAATTAAACAACTGGACATGGAACAGGAACAGGAACAGAACAAGTCTGAGGGGGCTCGAGGGACCCTCCGACTGCCCGTACTCCGGCTTAGCACCCTCACCTCCGATTCACAAGCCGTCCATTGAGAAGCTGCTGTACGGTTTACGCTGACCCTTCATTGCACTGCCGAGGGAGTGCTGCTCAGCCAGAGCTGCTCTCAGCTCGACAAGCGCTTAAACTGAGGCCCTGTCTCTCTTATCCGGGTGGCTGAGGTGGTTGGGTAAAGATCCCACGGCGGTGTTTGATTTGGTGCGGCACGGTGGCAAAAAGCACTGCTGCCTCACAGCGCCAGGGACCCGGGTTCGATTCCCGGCTTGGGTCACTGTTTGTGCGGAGTCTACACATTCTCCCCGTTTCTGCGTGGGTTTCCTCCGAGTGCTCCGGTTTCTTCCCACGGTCTGAAAGATGTGCAGGTTAGGTGGATTGGCCGTGCTAAATTGCCCCTTCGTGTCAGGGGGGCTAGCTAGGGTAAATGCATGGGGTTATGGGGATCGGGCCTGGGTGGGATGGTGGTCGGTGCAGACTCGATGGGCCGAATGGCCTCTTTCTGCACTGTAGGGATTCTACAAATCCATGAAAAGGGAAAGATGTGTTTTCTCAAACAGACACCAAAGACATTTATTTGTGTATCATCTTAGCTGCAGTTATTGGAATCCTGCTCTGTGCAAACTGACTGCCGCAGGGCTTGTGGGAATTGGGATCTCTCTCCCTTTCCCTTATTCTTTCATGGGATGCTGGCTGGGCCGGAAACTGGCCTCCACCTCCATGGGGTGTGGAGGTGGGGGTTCAATTGAAGCTTCCAAGACTGAAATCAACATAGTTTTTCTTGGGTATTAAGGGACATGGGGCCAAGGCGAGTAAATTGGGTTGAGGTACAGACCATCCATGAATGGTGGAGCAGGCTCAAGGGGCTGAATGGCCTCCTGTTCCTGCATGAAGTCGGCTGGCCTTCAAAGTAACCCCATGGGTGGGAAACACGCCGGCGTGTCGGAAGAAATTGAAATTTTTTTGTCGTTTGGCGGCATGGTAGCACAGTGGTTAGCACTGCTGCTTCACAGCTCCAGGGACCTGGGTTCGATTCCCGGCTTGGGTCACTGTCTGTGTGGAGTTTGCACATTCTCCTCGTGTCTGCGTGGGTTTCCTCCGGGTGCTCCGGTTTCCTCCCACAGTCCAAAGATGTGCGGGTTAGGTTGATTGGCCATGCTAAAAAATCGTCCCTTAGTGTCCTGAGATGCGCAGGTTAGAGGGATTAGTGGGTTAAAATATGTAGGGATATGGGGGTAGGGCCTGGGTGGGATTGTGGTCGGTGCAGACTCGATGGGCCGAATGACCTCTTTCTGTACTGTAGGGATTCTATGAATTCTATGAATTAAAGTATTCAATTGGGGAGAGGGAAGAAACCCAGAGAGGTCGCAGGTCACAGGGTCAGAGTGCCAAGGGTGAACTGAGTGAGACCAGAGTCGGGAAAGTTGCTGATGGAAGTGCCCTTGGCAGGCGGGAAGGGTTCAGGTTAATTTTCCAGCTGTCTTTCCCCTTTAGGGTATTTTCTTATTCATTCGTGGGACATGGGCGTCGCTGACCGGACAGCTTTTATTGCCCATCCCTCGTCACCCTTCAACTTCGTGTCTTGCTTGGCCATTTCAGAGGGCATTTAAGAATCAACCACATTGCTGTGGCTCAGGAGTCACATCGGCTTTTTGAGATTATTTATTAGTGTCACAAGTAAGACTTACATTAACGCTGCAATGAAGTTACTGTGAAAATCCCCGAGTCGCCACACTCCGGTGCCTGTTCGGGTAGGCTGAGGGAGAATTTAGCACGGCCAATGCACCCTAACCAGCACGTCTTTCAGAGGAAACCGGAGCACCCAGAGGAAACCCACGCAGACACGGGGAGAACGTGCAGACTCCGCACAGACAGTGACCCAAGCCGGGAATCGAACCCAGGTCCCTGGCGCTGTGAGGCAGCAGTGCTAACCCACTGTGCCACCAGACCGGGTAAGTCAGACCGGGTAAGAACAACAGATATTCCTTCCCGAAAGGACATTAGTGAACCAGATGGGTTTTTCCGACAATCGATAATGGTTTCATGGTCATCAGTAGATCCTTAATTTCGGATACTGTTATTGAATTCAAATTCCACCATCTGCTGTAACGGAACCCGACTCCCCAGGATATTAGCTGTGTTTCTGGATTAATAGTCTAGTGCTAATACCGCGAGGCCACATCCTCCCCGTGGATGGAGATGGTGTTGGGATAAGTGTCTAACCTGATGGCCAAGCTCGATGGACCAGCCGCGTCCTGCCCCGTTAACATTGCTCCTTCCAGCCTCTCCGTACCGCGCTCCCAACTCCACAAACACAGCTGATTTTCTGCCCTCACCTTTCACACCCTTCCTTAGGCCCATCACTTTTATCCCAGCCTTTCTGCTTTCTAGCCCCTCACCCCACAGCACTCGAATCTCTTGGAGCCACTTTAATAACCTTCATTGCCCTCAATGTGGGAAACTCCAAGCCCCCTCTTTGCAAACCCCAGTTCCCTGCTGGGTTTCTGTAATTTCTGTCACTCACTGGTTGCTGTTGAGGTCCTCGATTTCCAACAGGACCCCCTTCTCGTGCAGTCGGGCTGCGGTGTAGCGCTGTGAAACCTGTTTGCTTTTCTTTCCCTTTACATCTCCTGGCTTCTTCGAAACCCTGTAAAAAGTATCAAAGCACAGGACTGAAATGGAACATCTCACATCACTAACACAACGCAACAGACCCCCCCATCCACATCCGTCTGACACTTTGGTAGGATAGGGAATCGAGGGGATAAGGCGGGAAGTGGGAGTTGTGGATAATCACAACAGATCAGTCATGATCTCATTGAATGGCAGAGCAGACTCGATGGGCCGAATGGCCTACTTCTGCTCTAATGGTTTTAAGCTTCAAATGAGGAGCCTTTGGACAGGGATACGGTGACTTATTCTTGGCTATTCTCAGATATTCACGGCGTGGTGGCACGGTGGTTAGCACTGCTGCCTCACAGCACCAGGGACCCGGGTTCGATTCCCGGCTTGGGTCACTGTCTGTGTGGAGTTTGCACCTTCTCCTCGTGTCTGCGTGGGTTTCCTCCGGGTGCTCCGGTTTCCTCCCACAGTCCAAAGATGTGCAGGTTAGGTGCATTGGCTATGCTAAATTGCCCCTTACTGTCCTGGGTGCGTAGGTTAGAGGGATTAGTGGGATAAATACATGGGGTTACGGGGATAGGGCCTGGGTGGGATTGTTGTCGGCGCAGACTCGATGGGCCGAATGGCCTCCTTCTGCACTGCAGGATTCTATGATTCTAGGCACGGTGGCACAGTGGTTAGCACCACTGCCTCACAGCGCCTGGGACCTGGGTTCGATTCCCGGCTTGGGTGACCGTCTGTGCGGAGTCTGTATGTTCTCCCCGTGTCTGCGTGGGTTTCCTCCGGGTGCTCCGGTTTCCTCCCACAGTCCAAAAATGTGCAGGTTGGGTGGATTGGCCGTGCTAAATTACCCCTTAGTGTCAGGGGGACTAGCTCGGGTAAATAGGTGGGGTTTCGGGGATAGGGCCTGGGTGGGATTGTTCTTGGTGCACTACCGGGATTCTATGAATATTCACCCCCAGATCAGCCGGGGTTTTTGACCTCATTTTGGGTGAAGTGGAGATGTGTCAGGTGAGATTCTCCAGCCTCCCAGCCGTGTGTTTCCCGCTGCCGGGAGGTGGCGCGCTGTTTGCTCGTGGCGGGATTCCCTGGTCCCATCGGCGTCAATGGGAATTCCTATCAACGTCACCCCACGCTGGCCGGAAACCTGGGGCGGGGGGGGGGGGGGGGCGCGCTGCCGGCAGGACCGGAGAATCCCGTTGGCGTGAACGGTCGGAGAATTCCGACTGATAGGTTATAATACTCAACGTCTGACAACTGTGT
>NC_135829.1:3493025-3550525 GCF_964213995.1 Mustelus asterias | reverse complement strand
TGAAATTCCCCTCGGAGGATATAGAAGGATATGATGAGATGACGAGTGGGGTGGGAGGAGGATCGTGTGAAGCATAAATGCCAGCACGGACCAAATGGGCCGAATGGCCTGATTCTGTGCACAGTAAGAAGTCTCACAACACCAGGTTAAAGTCCAACAGGTTTATTTGGTAGCAAATATCATAAGCTTTCGGGCTGCTCCGAAAGCTTATGATATTTGCTACCAAATAAACCTGTTGGACTTTAACCTGGTGTTGTTAAACTTCTTACTGTGTTTACCCCAGTCCAACGCCGGCATCTCCACATCCTGATTCTGTGCAACAGGGAGATCACCAACATCAGGAAGGAGACTGATTCATTACACAGCATTCCACCACCATCTAGTGGTGAAACTGAGAACTGCTGAGTGATGACACTGTCACAATGAAATGGCGCGCGCACACCCACACATACACAGACACACTCACAGACACACGCACAACAGGTACAGACACGTACACACTCACACACACACAACAGGTACAGACACGTGCACAGACACACACACGCACACTCACAGACACACGCACAGACACACGCACAACAGGTACAGACACGCGCACACTCACAGACACACACTCACAGACACACTCACCGACACACTCACAGACATACCCACACAGAGACACACACAACAGACACACACAGACAGAGCAGGGTGAGGCTCCTGTTCTGAGATGAATCTACAATTAGTGAAACAAATGAGATGCTGCTGGAGATGCTTCTTGGTTAGATGAAATAAAATGGGTCTTGCTCATCTATAATTATCCCCTAATTGTTCTCCAAATGTAAGAATTGCAACGTAGACACTGGTTGTGAGTCAGTGGGTAACACTGTCACTCTGAATCAGAAAGTAATGGGTTCAAGTCAAACTCCAGAGACAAAGTCCAGACTGACACTCAGTGCAGTTGTGAGGGAATGCTGTATCGAGGTGCCATAGACCCATCGAACCCCTACAGTGCCAAAAGAGGCCATTCGGCCCATCACATCTGCAACAACTTTCCGAAAGAGCACCCCACCCTCCGCTCCATCCCCATAACCCTGTGCATTTATCATGGCCAATCCACCTAACCTACACATCAGGGGCGACACAGTGGGTTAGCTCTGCGGCCTCACAGTGCCTGGGACCCAGGTTCGATTCCCGGCTTGGGTCACTGTCTGTGTGGAGTCTGCACATTCTCCCCGTGTCTGCGTGGGTTTCCTCCGGGTGCTCCGGTTTCCTCCCACAGTCCGAAAGACATGCAGGTTCGGTGGATTGGCCGTCCTAAATTGCCCCTTAGTGTCCAAAGATATGCAGGTTAGGTGGATTAACTTGGTAAATGCGTGGTGTTACAGGGATAGGGTGGGGGGTTGTGCCTGGGTAAGTTACTCTGTCAGAGAGTCAGTGCAGACTCGATGGGCCGAATGACCTCTTCTGTCGGGATTCTATGATCTTTGGAGTGTGGGAGGAAACTGGAGCACCCGGAGGAAACCCACACAGACACGGGGAGAAGGTGCAGACTCCGCACAGACAGTGACCCAAGCCAGGAATCGAACCCGGGTCCCTGTGAGGCAGCAGCGCTAACCACTGTGCTGACATCTTTAGTGTGAGAGGTTAAACCCAGGGCCTGTCTGCCACTCCCAGGTGGATGTGAAAGGTTCCCTGGTGCAGCAATGAAGCTGGTCAGGAAATTCCTCGCTGGTCCCGAACAAATATTTATCCCCCACCTAACACCAGAGGGAGCATCATTATCACACTGCAATTAGTGGGGTCTTGCTGTGCATAAAATGGCTGCCCTGTTTCCTACATCAGAACAGTGACCTCGCTTCAACAGATACTTCATTCACTGTGAAAGTGTTTTCTGCGGCAGCCAGAGATTGCTTGAGGTGCTATATCAATGCAATTGTGTGTGTGAATGCGTGTGTGTATGCGTGTGTCTGCGTGTGCGTGCATATACATGGGTGTGCAAGTGCACGTGTGTGTATCTGTGCACACGTGTGTCTGTGTGTGCGTGAGTGAGCGTGTGTGCGTGTACATGTACGTGTGTGTGTATGGGTGTGTGTGTATGGGTGTGTGTGTGCCTGTGTATACATGAGTGTGTGTGTGTGGCGGTTACTGGGTTAAGGTTGAGCTCTCTGTGAGGCCACCCTGAGTTGAATATCTTGTCAAGCCGTGCAAGCTCGGTGAGTGTCTCCGGGCCCCCACATCCCAAGGTGAATGTGCAGCTGGGCCTGGGCCTGGGGCCGGGGCTGGGCCTGGGGCCGGGGCCGGGGCTGGGGCTGGGCCTGGGGCCGGGGCCGAGGCTGGGCCTGGGGCTGGGGCCGGGGCCTGGGGCCGGGGCTGGGCCTCGGCCTGGGGCCGGGGCCGAGGCTGGGCCTGGGGCTGGGGCCGGGGCCTGGGGCCGGGGCTGGGCCTGGGGCCGGGGCCGGGGCCGGGGCCGGGGCCGGGGCTGGGCCTGGGGCCGGGGCCGGGGCTGGGCCTGGGGCTGGGGCTGGGCCTGGGGCTGGGGCCGGGGCTGGGCCTGGGGCTGGGGCTGGGCCTGGGGCTGGGCCTGGGGCTGGGCCTGGGGCTGGGGCCGGGGCCGGGGCTGGGCCTGGGGCCGGGGCCTGGGGCTGGGCCTGGGGCTGGGCCTGGGGCTGGGGCCTGGGGCTGGGGCTGGGCCTGGGGCTGGGCCTGGGGCCGGGGCCGGGGCCGGGGCTGGGCCTGGGGCTGGGGCTGGGCCTGGGGCTGGGCCAGGAGCTGGGCCTGGGGCTGGGCCAGGAGCTGGGCCTGGGGCGGGTGCTGGAGCCGGGGCGTTACCTTGGCGATGTCGTTGATCAGGTCTTGGTATTTATTCTGAGGGTTGACCTTTCCCAAGCTTGCCAGTTTTTTCAGATTCTGCTCAATTTTCTCCTTTTTCTCCTTCAGCGACATCTGGTTTTCCTCCGACTGAACCTGGTTCCGTTTCATCTTCTCGGGAGTTTTGGCGTCTCGGATCGCCCTCCTCTGCATGGCTCGCTGGTGATCGGTGTCCTGGAAAAAGAGACGGCGTCAGCTGTGGATACCTTAAAAACCCGAGAATCCACACCGGAAACCTTCAAACCCTTCCTTAAAACAGGCCACACGGCTCACACCCAGAAATCCCCAATTAACACAGCAACAGGAGGCCATTCAGCCCCTCCAGCCTGTTACACAGGAACAGGAGGAGGCCATTCAGCCCCTCCAGCCTGTTACACAGGAACAGGAGGCCATTCAGCCCCTCCAGCCTGTTACACAGGAACAGGAGGCCATTCAGCCCCTCCAGCCTGTTACACAGGAACAGGAGGCCATTCAGCCCCTCCAGCCTGTTACACAGGAACAGGAGGCCATTCAGCCCCTCCAGCCTGTTACACAGGAACAGGAGGCCATTCAGCCCCTCCAGCCTGTGACACAGGAACAGGAGGCCATTCAGCCCCTCCAGCCTGTTACACAGGAACAGGAGGCCATTCAGCCCCTCCAGCCTGTTACACAGGAACAGGAGGCCATTCAGCCCCTCCAGCCTGTTGCATTGGAACAGGAGGTGGCCATTCAGCCCCTCGAGCAGAAACCAAAAGGAGGCCATTCAGCCCCTTGCATGGGAATAGGAGGCCATTCATTCCTTCAAGCTGATAGCATGGGAACGGAAAGAGGCCATTTGGTCCACCCTGTGATGAATTACTAGCAATGAAATGTGGCCTTGGAAAGTTCTGGAAGATTTATTGCTCACCTGCTCAGCAGATGCTGGGGTCTCCAGGATCTCGGTCAAAGTCTCACCTGGTTGGAACCGAATCACATCGACAATCAGTCGCTTTGTGCTGGAGATGGAGACAGAGGATGGGGTCACTGATCATTCGGGCTCGCTGCACCCCCAGACAGAACATATTCACACAAAGCTTCAGAATGAGAGCAACGCAGAGATCTTGGAGGTTCAGCATTGAAGGAGTGCTGCACTGTCAGAGGTGCTGTGTTTGGAGTGAAGTGTTCAACTGATGCTCAGAGGGATGGAGGAGAACCCCGTGATACAGTTTCGAAGAAGTAGGGGACAGCGTGGTGGCACAGTGGTTAGCACTGCTGCCTCACAGCGCCTGGGACCCCGGGTGGCACGGTGGCACAGTGGTTAGCACTGCTGCCTCACAGCGCCAGGGACCCGGGTTCGATTCCCGGCTTGGGTCACTGTCTGTGTGGAGTCTGCACCTTCTCCCCGTGTCTGCGTGGGTTTCCTCCGGGTGCTCCGGTTTTCTCCCACAGCCCGAAAGACGTGCTGGTTAGGTTGCATTGGCCGTGCTAAATTCTCCCTCAGTGTTATCCGAACAGGAGTGTGGCGACTAGGGGATTTTCACAGTAACTTCATTGCAGTGTTAATGTAAGCCTTACTTGTGACACTAATAAATAAACTTTTAAAAAAGGAGGACGGGAGTTCTCCCCAGTGTCCTGGCCAACACTCATCCCTCAACCAACATCACTAAAAATCAGATTATCTGATCATTATCACTGCGCTGTTTGTGGGATCTTGCTGTGTACAATCTGGCTGACATGTTTCCCCCAATACGACTTTGATCACACTTTGAGAAGGGGGGGGGGGGGCGGTGGGGAGTTATGAAAATCATAGAATCCTACAGTGCAGAAGGAGGCCATTTGGCCCATCGAGTCTGCACTAACCACAATCCCACCCCAGGCCCTATCCCCATACATTTACCCTAGCTAGTCCCCCTGAGACTGAGGGACAATTTAGCACGGCCAATCCACCTAACCCGCACATCTTTGGACTGTGGGAGGAAACCGGAGCACCCGGAGGAAACCCACGCAGACACGGGGAGAACGTGCAGACTCCGCACAGACAGTGACCCAAGCCGGGAATTGAACCCGGGCCCCTGGTGCTGTGAGACACCAGTGCTAATCACCGTGCCACCGTGCTGTCCTTACTATACCACTAAAGAAATTACCGGGTTTTGTTCCAAATAGAAGTTTTAAACTCCAAACTCCCCCCCGCCACCCCCCCAACCCCGTACGCACGCGCACACGCACCCCCGAGCAAGCGACTCACTTTAGAAGCAGGGTGCGGGCATTCATCTCCTCATTCTCTCCCCCCGGGACATCGAATTTGTTGGTGAGGGTGAGGGACACCTCTGTCTTGGCTAGCTGCTCCTTATTGGGGTCGTGCACCCCTCCCTCACCTGCGGCACAGAGAACACAATATTTACCAAGTAACACACCCCACGGTGAATATCAAACACCAAGCGACAGGGGGCCAGACGTTAGCATTGGGTCACCAAAAGTGTGCAGCCAGAGAGGGAGGATTCAGGAGTGTCCGAGAGGAGGGAGAGAGAGAGAGAGAGGGGGGGGGGGGGGGTGGAGAGAGGGGTTGGCAGGAGTATGGACCTGGTGGGGGGAGTGGGGGTTGGCAGGAGTATGGACCTGGTGGGGGGAGTGGGGGTTGGCAGGAGTATGGACCTGGTGGGGGTAGTGGGGGTTGGCAGGAGTATGGACCTGGTGGGGGAGTTGGCAGGAGTATGGACCTGGTGGGGGAGTGGGGGTTGGCAGGAGTATGGACCCGGTGGGAGGAGAGGAAGGGGGGGGGGGAGCTGGCAGGAGTATGGACCTGGTGGGGGGAGTGGGGGTTGGCAGGAGTATGGACCTGGTGGGGGAGTGGGGGTTGGCAGGAGTATGGACCTGGTGGGGGGAGTGGGGGTTGGCAGGAGTATGGACCTGGTGGGGGGAGTGGGGGTTGGCAGGGGTATGGACCTGGTGGGGGAGTTGGCAGGAGTATGGAC
The DNA here is from genome assembly GCF_964213995.1 of Mustelus asterias. Lineage (NCBI taxonomy): Eukaryota > Metazoa > Chordata > Chondrichthyes > Carcharhiniformes > Triakidae > Mustelus > Mustelus asterias. The sequence goes on along the minus strand of NC_135829.1, from coordinate 3,544,739 downwards.
CTGGTGGGGGGAGTGGGGGTTGGCAGGAGTATGGAGCCAGTGGGAGAAGGGGAAGGGGGGGGGATGGGGGAGGTTGGCAGGAGTATGGACCCGGTGGGAGGAGAGGAAGGTGGGGGGGGGGGGAGCTGGCAGGAGTATGGACCTGGTGGGGGGAGTGGGGGTTGGCAGGAGTATGGAGCCAGTGGGAGGAAGGGGAAGGGGGGGGGGGGGAGAGCTGGCAGGAGTATGGACCCGGTGGGGGGATGGGGGAGGTTGGCAGGAGTATGGACCCAGTGGGGGGAAGGGGGGGGGGGAGCTGGCAGGAGTATGGACCCGGTGGGGGGGGTTGGCAGGACAGTGGAATAGGCTGATGTGAGAATATGAAAGGCAGAATGAGGGTGTCACAGCAGATGGTTTGAGGTTAGGGTCAGGCAGACGCAATGTGAGGGAGGTGGATGTCGGGGGGGGAGGTTTAGCGGTGAACGGGATATGGAACTGGAAGCTGAGCTCAGGGAGCTGCAGTGGTTGTCTTGGGAACGGGGATTGAGGTGTCCTTGGGTCCTCTCTGCGTTTATCTCACAGCGAGAGTGAGAGACGGGGCCGGAGCCCGGAGAGACAGCGGTGAAATTCCAGCTCACTCTCCCTGCACGGACAACACCAATCCTGCAGTCCTGGCGGATTGTCAGTGGAGGCAACCGGCTTGAATGGTGGTGGAGACGACTCGGGACGTTGTGGTGAGGCGGTGGGGGGTTCTGGGCCCCAGGGTCGGCTCCAGGCTCCTTGCTAATGAAGCTGGGGCTGGGTGAGGGGGGAGTGAGCTGAGTGAGGGGGCGCAGTGCGGAGGTACTTGCCTATCAGAGACTCGATGGTGGGCACTTCACCCAGGTCCTCCAGCAGCTCGTGAATGGGGTCGTTGTGTTCTGGGGGCTATGGCGTCTTGGTGATCCAGGAAAAGCTGCATTTGAACACAAAACCAACAGAGATAGTGACTAAACCCGCCCAAAAATACACAGACACCACACAGAGGGTCGGCGCTGAGGGAGTGCCGCACTGTCAGAGGGTCAGTGCTGAGGGAGTGCTGCACTGTCAGAGGGTCAGTGCTGAGGGAGTGCTGCACTGTCAGAGGGTCGGTACTGAGGGAGTGCTGCACTGTCAGAGGGTCAGTACTGAGGGAGTGCTGCACTGTCAGAGGGTCAGTACTGAGGGAGTGCTGCACTGTCAGAGGGTCGGTACTGAGGGAGTGCTGCACTGTCAGAGGGTCGGTACTGAGGAGTGCCGCACTGTCAGAGGGTCAGTACTGAGGGAGCGCCGCACTGTCAGAGGGTCAGTACTGAGGGAGTGCCGCACTGTCAGAGGGTCAGTACTGAGGGAGTGCCGCACTGTCAGAGGGTCAGTACTGAGGGAGTGCCGCGCTGTCAGAGGGTCAGTACTGAGGGAGCGCCCACTGTCAGAGGGTCACTGCTGAGGGAGCGCTGTACTGTCAGAGGGTCAGCGCTGAGGGAGTTGCCGCACTGTCAGAGGGTCAGTGCTGAGGAGTGCCGCACTGTCAGAGGGTCAGTACTGAGGGAGTGCCGCACTGTCAGAGGGTCAGCGCTGGGGGAGTGCCGCACTGTCAGAGGGTCAGTACTGAGGGAGTGCCGCACTGTCAGAGGGTCAGTACTGAGGGAGTGCCGCACTGTCAGAGCGTCAGTACTGAGGGAGTGCTGCACTGTCAGAGGGTCAGTACTGAGGGAGTGTCGCACTGTCAGAGGGTCAGCGCTGAGGGAGCGCCGCACTGTCAGAGGGTCAGTGCTGAGGGAGTGTCGCACTGTCAGAGGGTCAGCGCTGAGGGAGTGCTGCACTGTCAGAGAGTCAGTACTGAGGGAGTGTCGCACTGTCAGAGGGTCAGTGCTGAGGGAGTGCCGCACTGTCAGAGGGTCAGTACTGAGGGAGTGCCGCACTGTCAGAGGGTCAGTGCTGAGGGAGTGCCGCACTGTCAAAGGGTCAGCGCTGGGGGAGTGCCGCACTGTCAGAGGGTCAGTGCTGAGGGAGTGCCGCACTGTCAGAGGGTCAGTGCTGAGGGAGTGCCGCACTGTCAAAGGGTCAGTACTGAGCGAGTGCTGCACTGTCAGAGGGTCAGTGGCTGAGGGAGTGCCGCACTGTCAAAGGGTCAGTGCTGAGGAGTGCCGCACTGTCAGAGGGTCAGTGCTGAGGGAGTGCCGCACTGTCAAAGGGTCAGCGCTGGGGAAGTGCCGCACTGTCAGAGGGTCAGTGCTGAGGGAGTGCCGCACTGTCAGAGGGTCAGTGCTGAGGGAGTGCTGCACTGTCAGAGGGTCAGTGCTGAGGGAGTGCCGCACTGTCAGAGGGTCAGTGCTGAGGGAGTGCCGCACTGTCAGAGGGTCAGTACTGAGGGAGTGCCGCACTGTCAGAGGGTCAGTGCTGAGGGAGTGCCGCACTGTCAAAGGGTCAGCGCTGGGGGAGTGCCGCACTGTCAGAGGGTCAGTGCTGAGGGAGTGCCGCACTGTCAGAGGGTCAGTGCTGAGGGAGTGCCGCACTGTCAAAGGGTCAGTACTGAGCGAGTGCTGCACTGTCAGAGGGTCAGTGCTGAGGGAGTGCCGCACTGTCAAAGGGTCAGTGCTGAGGGAGTGCCGCACTGTCAGAGGGTCAGTGCTGAGGGAGTGCCGCACTGTCAAAGGGTCAGCGCTGGGGAAGTGCCGCACTGTCAGAGGGTCAGTGCTGAGGGAGTGCCGCACTGTCAGAGGGTCAGTGCTGAGGGAGTGCTGCACTGTCAGAGGGTCAGTGCTGAGGGAGTGCCGCACTGTCAAAGGATCAGTACTGAGCGAGTGCTGCACTGTCAGAGGGTCAGCGCTGGGGGAGTGGCTGCACTGTCAGAGGGTCAGCGCTGGGGGAGTGCCGCAGTGTGGGGTGAACTCACCGTGTGAGTGTTGATGATCTCACCCGATGGAAATGTAAATCACCGGCTTTGTCAGGGTCACCAGGTCAGAGTATTCATCGACATTAAACCGGTCCTCAAGCTCCGGAACCTCACAGGCAGCCTGGAAAAACCGTCTGGAAAAATAGAGTGATAATAAGAGACAGTGTATGCGAGACAGCATAGAAGGAGAGAGACAGAGAGCAGGGAGAGAGAGAGAAGCAGAGAGCGAGAGGGAGAAAGAGGGAGAGAAAGAGAGATCGTGACAGCAGAGAGAGAGAGACAGAGAGCAGGGAGAGAGAGAGAAGCAGAGAGCGAGAGGGAGAAAGAGGGAGAGAAAGAGAGATCGTGACAGCAGAGAGAGAGAGACAGAGAGCAGGGAGAGAGAGAAGCAGAGGGAGAGAGAGTGAACGAGACAGCGGAGAGAGAGAGGGCGAGACAGACAGAGAGCAGGGACAGAGCGAAGCAGAGAGGGAGAGAGAGCGAGAGAGGGAGAGAGGGAGGGAGAGAGAGAGCAAGAGCGGGAGAGAGAGAGCAAGAGAGGGGGAGAGAGAGAGAGCAAGAGAGGGAGAGAGAGAGAGGGAGAGAGAGGGCAAGAGAGAGAGCAAGAGAGAGAGCAAGAGAGGGAGAGAGAGAGCAAGAGAGAGAGCAAGAGAGGGAGAGCGAGAGAGGGAGAGAGAGAGCAAGAGAGGGAGAGAGAGAGCAAGAGAGGGAGAGAGAGAGAGGGAGAGAGAGGGCAAGAGAGAGAGCAAGAGAGAGAGCAAGAGAGGGAGAGCGAGAGAGGGAGAGAGAGAGCAAGAGAGGGAGAGAGAGAGCAAGAGAGGGAGAGAGAAAGAGAGGGAGAGACAGCATGACAGCAGAGAGAGAGAGGGAGACAGAGAGCAGGGAGAGAGAGAAGCAGAGGGAGAGAGTGAGCGAGACAGCGGAGAGGGTGAAAGACAGCGAGCAGGGTGGAGAGAGAGGAGGGAAGGGAGAGAATGAGGGAGGGTGATGGAAAGAGAGGAAGAGATTGGGATGGAGGGAGACAGTGAAGGAGTGAGGGGACAGGGAGGGGGAGAGGTAGAGGAAGACAGAGAGTGAAGGGAAGAGGGAGAGGGGGATGGAGGGAGAGAGGGATGGAGGGAGAGAGGGATGGAGGGAGAGAGAGAAGGAGGGAGAGAGAGAAGGAGGGAGAGAGAGAAGGAGGGAGAGAGAGATGGAGGGAGAGAGAGATGGAGGGAGAGAGAGATGGAGGGAGAGAGAGATGGAGGGAGAGAGAGATGGAGGGAGAGAGAGATGGAGGGAGAGAGAGAGGAGGGAGAGAGAGATGGAGGGAGAGAGAGATGGAGGGAAAGAGAGAGATGGAGGGAGAGAGAGAGATGGAGGGAGAGAGAGATGGAGGGAGAGAGAGATGGAGGGAGAGAGAGATGGAGGGAGAGAGAGATGGAGGGAGAGAGAGATGGAGGGAGAGAGAGAGATGGAGGGAAGAGAGATGGAGGGAGAGAGAGATGGAGGGAGAGAGAGATGGAGGGAGAGAGAGATGGAGGAGAGAGAGATGGAGGGAGAGAGAGATGGAGGGAGAGAGAGATGGAGGGAGAGAGAGATGGAGGGAGAGAGAGATGGAGGGAGAGAGAGAGGAGGGAGAGAGAGATGGAGGGAGAGAGAGATGGAGGGAGAGAGAGATGGAGGGAGAGAGAGAGATGGAGGGAGAGAGAGGATGGAGGGAGAGAGAGATGGAGGGAGAGAGAGATGGAGGGAGAGAGAGAGGAGGAGAGAGAGATGGAGGGAGAGAGAGATGGAGGGAGAGAGAGATGGAGGGAGAGAGAGATGGAGGGAGAGAGAGATGGAGGGAGAGAGAGATGGAGGGAGAGAGAGGAGGGAGAGAGAGATGGAGGGAGAGAGAGATGAAGGGAGGGAGAGATGGGAGAGAGAGAGAGATGGAGGGAGAGAGAGATGGAGGGAGAGAGAGATGGAAGGAGAGAATAGAGAGAGAAAAAAGAGAGAGGGGGAGAAAGTGAGAGAAATCCACAATTTTCTCATTGCTCCATCGGTAATCCTGCTTTCAGCATCCAGAGCCCTGGAATTCCTTCCATCAACATCTCCACGTCTCTTGCCTCCTTTAACAATCTCCTTCACATTTACCTCTCTGTCACTTGGACCAAACCTGGGGTCAACTGTCCAAATATCTACTTTGCGATTCGCTGTCTAATTTACATTCCTGTGAAATGTCGTGGGATATTTTACTACATTGAAAATTAAATAGAATCTTTAAAAATTATTCATTCATTTAAATCTGCCGTGCGGAAATTCCAAGCGGATTTTTGTAGCTTTCACTAAACTGGGCGGCACGGTAGCACAGTGGTTAGCTCTGCTGCTTCACAGATCCAGGGACCTGGGTTCGATTCCCGGCTCGGGTCACTGTCTGTGTGGAGTTTGCACATTCTCCCCGTGTCTGCGTGGGTTTCCTCCGGGTGCTCCGGTTTCCTCCCACAGTCCAAAGATGTGCGAGCTAGGTTGATTGGCCATTCTAAATTGCCCCTTAGTGTCCCGGGGTGCATAGGTTAGAGGGATTAGTGGGTAAATATGTAGGGATATGGGGATAGGGCCTGGGTGGGATTGTGGTCGGTGCAGACTCGATGGGCCGACTGGCCTCTTTCTGCACTGTAGGGTTTCTATGATTCTAGATTCCTGGCAGGACGACTAATCCTGTTTGGGTGGAAATCAGGTGCACCCCCGACACACTCTCAGTGGGTGAAGGGGGTGGTAGATACCATTAAGTTAGAGAAGATGAGGTGCACACTACATCGGTCCACTGCTATATTCTATAAGACCTGGCAACCATTCACAGCGCATGTTGGGACGCTGCAGTTGGAGCTGAGTAGATACCTGATGGCCCCAGGACCCTGAGTGCTCCCACAGACCCCCCACCCCTCCCCCGCTTGGTGGACACGCCCTGGTCGAGCCAGGAGGTCATGTTGCAACTGTACAAAACTCTGGTGCGGCCGCACTTGGAGTATTGCGTACAGTTCTGGTTGCCGCATTATAGGAAGGATGTGGAAGTATTGGAAAGGGGGCAGAGGAGATTTACCAGGATGTTGCCTGGTATGGTGGGAAAATCGTATGAGGAAAGGCTGAGGGGCTTGAAGTTGTTTTCGTTAGAGAGAAGAAGGTTAAGAGGTGACTTAATAGAGGCATACAAGATGATCAGAGGATTAGATAGGGTGGACAGTGAGAGCCTTTTTCCTCGGATGGTGATGGCTAGCACGAGGGGACATAGCTTTAAATTGAGGGGTGAGAGATATAGGACAGATGTCAGAGGTAGGTTCTTCACTCAGAGAGTAGTAAGGGCGTGGAATGCCCTGCCTGCAGCAGTGGTGGACTCGTCAACATTAAGAGCATTCAAATGGTTATTGGATAAACATATGGATGATATTGGAATAGTGTAGATTAGAGGGGCTTTAGATTGGTTTCACTGGTCGGCGCAACATCGAGGGCTGAAGGGCCTGTACTGCGCTGTAATGTTCTATGTTCTACCCTGCCGAGATGTGGGGACCAACCCGAGAACTTTTATCTTTTCCCTCTCACTCTCTCTCCTTCCTCCACTCGCTAGTTTATAGCCTGGGCTGCTTGGGCGCTCAGTTGGTTCTCCAGCGGCATTTCTCTGCCTTTTTGTTTTTATATTATTACCGTCATTCCCAGTGCAATTAGATGGGACTTGGGCAGGGTGTGTGCCAGGGGCTTGTTCCCTGGCCACGGGGTGCCCTGAGCTCAGCCGTGTTGGAATGTACATGCCAGCACTGCGTGGATCTCTATCATGTTTGTTTGCTATGTAAAATATAAGAAGATTTTTCAATAAATTCATTCATGGGATGTGGGCGTCGCTGGCTCGGCGCAGCACTTATAACCCATCCCTAGTGGCCCCTTGAGAAGGTGGCGGTGAGCTGCCTTCTCGAACCGCTGCAGTCCCTGAGTTGTAGGTACACCCACAGTGCTGTTAGGGAGGGAATTCCAGGATTTTTGACCCAGGCGATGGTGATATATTTCCAAGTCAGGATGGTGAGTGACTTGGAGGGGAACCTCCAGGGAGTGGTGTTCCCAGGTGCTGCCCTTCCTGTTTTTTTTGAAATTTACTGTTTCAAAGGTTGTGGGTGTCGCTGGTTGGGCCAGAATTTGTTGCCCATCCCCTGTCGCCCTTGAACTGAGTGGCTTGCGTGGCCATTTCAGAGGGCAGTTAAGAGTCACCCACATGGCTGTGGGTCTGGAGTTACATGTAGCTCAGACCGGGTGAGGATGGCAGATTTCCCCCTTGCAAGAACATCAGTGAACCAGGTGGGTTTTTATAACAACCGGTGATAGTTTCACAATCACCAATGCGAAACATATGAAATGGGAGCAGAAGTAGGCCATTCGGCCCCTCGGGTTTGCTCCACCAATAAGACCATGGCTGATCAGTTCATAGAATCCTACAGTGCAGAAAGAGGCCATTCGGCCCATCGAGTCTGCACCAACCACAATCCCACCTCGGCCCTATCCCCACATATTTACCTACTAATCCCTCTAACCTATGCATCCCAAGACACTAAGGGGCAATTTAGCACGGCCAATCAACCTAACCCGCACATCTTTGGACTGTGGGAGGAAACTGGAGCACCCGGAGGAAACCCACGCAGACACGGGGAGAACGTGCAAACTCCACACAGACAGTGACCCGAGCCGGATTCGAACCCAGGTCTCTGGAGCTGTGAAGCAGCAGTGCTAACCATTGTGCTACCGTGCCGCCCAAGAAGTTTGTGTTTCCAGTTCCACATTCCCCATCCTGATAACCCCTGATTCTCCGGCCCAACAAGAATCTATCTTTTAATATTAAAAATATTCAATTACCCTGCCACCACCTCCTCCCGAGGTAGAGAATTCTAAAGTCATTTAAGAGAAAACCATTCTCCTCAGATCTGCCCTAAAAGGGTGACCCTTAATTTTAAAACAGTACCCCCTAGTTCTGGACTCATCCACAAGAGGAAACATCCTTTCCACATCCACCTTGTCAATACTGCTCAGGATCTTGCAGACTTCAGTCAAGTCACCCCCTCACTCTTCTAAACTACAGTGGAAACAAGCCCAGCCTGTCCAACCTTTCCCCATAAGACAACCCACTCAATCCAGGTATCTCTCCAGTGAACCTCCTCTGAACCGCCTCTAACGCATTTATATCCTTCCTTGAACAAGGAGTCCAAAACTGCCCACAATATTCGAGATGTGGTCTCACCAATGCCCCGTATAACTGAAGCATTATACCCTTACTTTTACAACAGAAACAAAAGATGCTGGAAAATTTCAGCAGGTTTGACAGCATCAGTGGAGAGAGAATAGAGCCAGCGTAGCAAGTCTGGGCTCTGACGAAGGGTCATCCAGACTCAAAACGTTGGCTCCAATCTGTTGCTGTTGAAGAGGGCCTGTGGTACACACTGTTGTGTTTGAACCATAGAATCCCTACAGTGCAGAAGGAGGCCATTCAGCACTGACCCTCTCCGACAGAGTACCTTACCCAGGCCCTTTCCCCCGCCCTATCCTGTACACCCCACAGATTTACCTTGGTTAATCCATCTAATGCTGAAAGTAAGCGTGCGGGTACAGCAGGTAAAGAAAGCCAGTGGTATGTTGGCCTTCATAGCGAGAGGATTTGAGTATGGGGATAGGGATGTTTTGCTGCAATCGTACAGGGCGTTGGTGAAGCCACGCCTGGAGTATTGTGTGCAGTTTTGGTGTCCTTATCTGAGGAAGGATGTCCTTGCTATAGAGGGAGCACAGCGAAGGTTTACCAGGCTGATTCCTGGGATGGCAGGTCTGTCATATGAGGAGAGACTAAGTCGGTTCAGATTATATTCACGGGAGTTTAAAAGGGCGAGTGGGATCTCATAGAAACTTACAAAATTCTAACAGGGTTAGACAGGGTAGATTCAGAAAGAATGTTCTTGATGGTGAGGGGAGTTCAGAACTAGGGGTCATAGTTTGAGGATAAGGGGTAAACCTATTAGTACTGAGGGGAGGAGAAATTTCTTCACCCAGAGGGTGATGAATGTGTGGAATTCACTCCCACAGAAAGTAGTTGAGGCCAAAACGTTGTGTGATTTCAAGAAGAAATTAGATATCGCTCTTGGGGCTAAAGGGATCAAGGGATATGGGGGAAAGTGGGGGGAATCAGGACATTGAATTCGATGATCAAAATGAATGGCAGAGCAGGCTCGAAGGGCTGAATGGCCTCCTTTGCTTCTAGTTTCTATGTTTCTAACCTAGACATCTTTGGACTGTGGGAGCAAACCGCAGCACCTGGGGAAAACCCACGCAGACACGGGGAGAACGTGCAAACGCCACACAGGCAGTGACCCAAGGCTGGGATTGAATCCGGGTGCCTGGCGCTGTGAGGCAGCGGCGCTAACCACTGTGCCACCAAATGTTTACTTATTGATGTGAAAGTCTGTGAAATTGCAACAGACACTTATGGGCGGGTCCCACACGTGCCGATTCCCACAGTGGGCGGGATTGGAAAATCCTGGTTACTATCCGAGTGGGAAACTGATTATCACAAGGGGAAGATTGGGTGAGGGATGGTTGGGGGGGGGGTTGGGTGGGCTTTGTGTTGGGGCCGTACTGGAGTGGGAAGGAGAGGCAGGAATTTACCTGAACTTCATGTGAGCCTGAGAGAGGTAATCGTTCACGGAGCCAAGGTGGCAGTTCTCCTTGTCGAACATCTTACTGGAGGCGGCGTGCTGCAAGACCTTGGCGATGGAGCCCAGGTTCCTCCTCTGGTCAGTGGTCAGGCCCCCACCACCAGCTGAGATGTCAATGATATCGAAAGCGTCGGGAGCCACAATGGCAGGGTTCATGTAACGATAGTACAGCAGGTTCCCGATAATCTGAAATCATCAAAACACTATTCACAACAGGAAAAAAAGCTTCAAAGAACAGGAACCCCCCCCCCCCCCCCCCCTCCCCTCCCCCAGCCCCGACACCTCCGCTGACCCCACCTCAAAACACCCGCTATAAAAATTGGAATAATCTGTACACAGTGATGTAGGTGCGAGCTATCAGTGAGAGGGTACACAGGATGGTTGGGGGGGGGGGAGGTGCAGAGGGCAAGAGGGGAGGTGGGGGAAAGACAGTGGAGGGGCAAGGAGAAGGGTATACGCACAGGTTGCTTCAGGAGAAATGGCAGCCACACAGAGATTCACCTCAGGAGAAAGCAACGTTAAAGACCACGGCTGCGGAGGTAGGAAACGAAGAACTTTCATTCCTCGTCTGAAGCTCAGTTCGAAGAAGGCAGAAAGAAGAGAAATCGAAAGCCTTAAAAACAGGAGAGAAGCAGCAAAGTTATCCAAGGTTGGAAAAATATCCGATTTACTTCCCGGTGTGGGATTGGACTGTGGAGCCTCAGCTAGTAGACTCGGTGACACTGAAAGGCAATTCCATCTGTCCCAAACAAGGAACGAATTCCTGTCAACGGGTGCACAGAATTTCAGGGTCAGTCAGCGCTTAAAGGCAGGAGGAGGCCATTTGGCCTGTCGGCTCTGTGCTGGCTCATTGACCACCTGTCCCGTTCCCCTAAAACACATCCAGAATCGCTCGACAGTCGCTAAACTTCAGTCATTTTGACTTTTCCTCTGTCCTCTCCTGACAGGTGCAAGTTTATTCCGGGCTTTTGTTATCACCTGCTCTGTTGTTGCTCACATAGCAACATAGAAGATAGGAGCAGGAGGAGGCCATTCGGCCCTTCGAGCCTACTCCGCCATTCATCACGATCGTAGCTGATCATCCAACTCAATAGCCTAATCCTGCTTTCTCCCCATAACCTTTGATCCCATTCGCCCCCAAGTGCTATATCCAGCCGCCTCTTGAATACAATATAACGTATATCATGTGTGAACTAAAATGGTATGGGCTGATGGGAGAGTCAACTGTGGTAAGCATCATAGAGTTTGTTGCATTCCTCCCCTGACATCCCTCCTCCCACAGTTTTCAGTTAGAGGTCCTGCAGTAGCTGCTTGGGAGCGGGGACCCTGGCTGAGGAGTGTTAAGGTCAATGGCAGCATCCCTTAGGAACAGGAGGAGGCCATTCAGCTGCTCGAACCTATTCCACCATTCATTGAGATCACAGCTGAGAGTAACTCCGAACCTCCATTTAAACATCTTAGCTCCATATCCCTGAAAAATCCATCAATCCCACTCTTGGAAGCTCCCAAGCACCCGGACACCACTCCATGATTTCCACAGTCCTTCCTGACATCACCCCCGAACAGTCCGACTCTCACTTGAAGGTTAGGCTCTCTCTCCACTGGGAGAAATAACTTCTCTCTCTCGACCCCACCAAACCCTTGCATCATTCCCAACCTCAGTGAGATCAGCCCTCAATCCCCAAAACTCAAAGCTTGGTGTGGTTGGCTTGTCCCCAAATTAAACTATTATTCTGGTGAAATTGCGCTGACATGGTCAATGTGACCATCCTGAACTCCGGGGCCCGGGCTGAATGCGATTACTCCAGTCACATGTCACCAACCCCACAGCTCAAGATGTGGCACAGACGTAGGTTCCAACCTGAAGTTTTCCTGAATGTACTTCAGTCACACACGTGGCTATCTGTGTAAAATAACCCTGTTAAATCCTGTCTGAAACGCTTGTGGGCGTTGATGTGCAGGCAGGACATTTTGTCCGTATAAACAGGGGTTCAAGGAAGCAGCGCCATTTGTGAATGAGGATCCTTCAGGCCTCACACAACCCGACACCTACCTTAATGAGCTCATCATCCGTGGCATCTGGAAACTTCTCATGTAGGGAATCCTTCAACACTTTAGCGATAAGCCTCATACCATAGCTGCAAGGGTGAGACAGAGAAACATGGTGAGTGAAGGGCGAGGGTGGAGCTGGATGAATCACACACTGTGACTACAGCTCCAAGTGTGGGGGCAATGGTGTCCAGCATTCTCACTCTGAGCTCAGTCAGTGTGTGAGAAATCGTCATTCTCCACCCACCGGAACCATGGAAAACATGGAGAATATTTCCAGTTTTTGTTAAAAACTTTCACGGATGTAGCATTTATTGCCCATCCCTAGTTGCCCTTGGAGGGCAGTTGAGAGTCAACCACATTGCTGTGGCTCTGGAGTCACATGTAGGCCAGGCCGGGTAAGGACGGCAGATTTCCTTCCCTAAAGGACATTAGTGACCCAGAGGGGTTTTTCCGACAATCGACAATGGTCATCAGTAGATTCTTAATCCCAGATTTTTTTTATTGAATTAAAATTCCACCATCTGTCGTGGTGGGAATTGAACCCGGGTCCCCAGAACATTACTCTGGATTACCACTCCAGCAAGAGTACCACTGCGCCACCGCCTCCCCATGGGGCGTAGGTATGTCCACAGTGCTGTTAGGGAGGGAGTTCCAGGATTTTGACCCAGCGACAGTGAAGGAACAGTGATATATTTCCAAGTCAGGACGGTGAGTGGCTCGGAGGGGAACCTCCAGGTGGTGGTGTTCCCATCAGTCTGTGCCTTTGACTTAAGGTGGTAGTGATCACAGATTGGACAGAGAGGAGAGTCAGAAGCTTTTGCCTAGGGTGGAAGAGTCAATTACAGGGGGGGCATAGATTTAAGGTGCGAGGGGCAAGGTTTAAAGGAGATGTACGAGGCAAGTTTCCTACACAGAGGGCGTTGGGTGCCTGGAACTCGCTGCCGGGGGAGGTGGTGGAAGCAGATACAATAATGACTTTTAAGGGGCGTCTGGACAAATACATGAATAGGATGGGAATAGAGGGATAGGATCCCCGGAAGGATAGGGGTTTTTTAGTTCAGTTGGGCAGCATGGTCGGTGCAGGCTTGGAGGGCCAAAGGGCCTGTTCCTGTGCTGTAATTTTCTCTGTTGCTGTGGAGTTGTGTGTTGGGAGTGAGCATTGAACTGCTGGAAATACGACTCATTACTATTCACATGCAGGAAATATAGATGTCGGAATATTAAAAGGGGATTGGGTTAATTTGGGAGATAGCAAGGTGTCGAATAATCCCTGTGACAAAAACACTTCGGCTCAAATCAGCAGAGAAATGCTTCACTCGAGTCGGTGTGACCACGACAGGGGTGTGGTCAGTGCTGAGAGGGGGCATTCCATCGAGAGCAAATTGGTGCTTTTGTGATGGGGGAGAGTGTACATGGGGATGTGGGAGGGGGAATGGGTGGGGTGAGTCAGAGACGGTGGGGGAGAGTCAGTGACGGGGGGGTGTGGGGGAGAGTCAGTGACCGGGGGGGGGAGAGTCAGTGACCGGGGGGGGGAGAGTCAATGACGAGGGGGGAGAGTCAGTGACGAGGGGGGAGAGCGTGGGGTGGGGAAGTGGGTACAAGGCGGTGTGTGGGGGTGTGGGACACGAGCACTTACGGGATTTTATCCACCGAGGTGACGATGGCTGACAGGAATTTGTCAGTGATCGCCCTCATGTTCTTGATGGAGGTATCGAGTCTCAGTTTAACCTCTTCGTGACTCAGTGCCTGGTCTGGCGTGACATCATACGGGAGTTTACTGAAAATAGAAATGTGGACACCGCAAATATTAGTCAGGTGACCAAAGAGATGCTTGTTACGTATACTCATTAACATAAATTCACTTGGGAAAACGTAAACCCTTCCAGATTTTTGCCATTTCTCTGTTGTTGAAAGCATAGAATCCTCACAGTGCAGAAGGAGGCTGTTTGGTCCATCAAGTCTGCAGTGACCCACCAAGAGAGCATGCCACCCAGATCCTATCCCTGTATTCCCATGCATTTACCCCATTTATCCCCCTATTTGACACACGTTGCAACTTTAAGGGTCAACTTAGCGCGGTCAATGCACCCTAACCCGCACAACTTTGCACGACGGAAGGAAACCGGAGCACGCGGAGAAAACTCGCGCAGACAGGGGGAGAACGTGCAGACTCCGCACAGACAGTGATCCCAGTCGGGGATTGAACCCAGGTCCCTGGCGCTGTGAGGCAGCCGTGCTAACCCACCGTGCCGCCCCAACGCGCTGAAAGCCTGCAGTAGTTTTGCAGAAATCATCCTCCTTGAGCCTGGCCCAGTTATTATTATCCGAGCTTTAGACTCAGGATCTGAAGCCAGTGTCTGAGCTGTCTCAGGGCAGCCTGCATTGTTTAAAGTTTATTTATTAGTGTCACAGGCAGTCTTACATTAACACTGCAATGAAGTTACTGTGAAAATCCCCTAGTCTCCATACTCCGGCACCCTCAGTATTGACCTTCTGACAGTGCGGCACTCCCTCAGCACTGACCCTCTGACAGTGCGGCACTCCCTCAGCACTGACCCTCTGACAGTGCGGCACTCCCTCAGCACTGACCCTCTGACAGTGCGACACTCCCTCAGCACTGACCCTCTGACAGTGCGGCACTCCCTCAGCACTGACCCTCTGACAGTGCGGCACTCCCTCAGCACTGACCCTCTGACAGTGCGGCACTCCCTCAGCACTGACCCTCTGACAGTGCGGCACTCCCTCAGCACTGACCCTCTGACAGTGCGGCACTCCCTCAGCACTGACCCCCTGACAGTGCGGCACTCCCTCAGTACTGACCCTCTGACAGTGCGGCACTCAGAGTGGACCGTGGGGGGGTTTATCCAGGCCGGCAAGTGGCAAACTTCGGGAATAATAGCAAGTGCTGGGAACACTCTGGAAGCATTTGTAAATGAAGGGTAAGTGGGGGCTGAGAGGGGCAGCGAAGGACTGGGATAAGAAGCGAGTGAGAGAGTGCAGAGGGAACCGTGCAGCGGCGGACAGCGTAGCTTCCCGAGCTGTGAACATCGAGAGCGTTAGTGTCACCACACACACCGGCACTAGTAACCGGACACATATCAACAATGTGTGCATCCAGGGACATCGGAGGGCTGGAGGAAGGGGCTCCCTGGGCAAGTGGTGAGGGGCCTGACATACGATGAACGTCTGAGGATCGTGGGATTATATTCATTGGAGTTTAGGAGGTTGAGGGGAGATCTGATAGAAACTTACAAGATAATGAACGGCTTAGATAGGATGGACGTAGGGAAGTTGTTTCCATTAACAGGGGAGACTAGGACGCGGGGGCACAGCCTTAGAATAAAAGGGAGTCACTTTAGAACAGAGATGAGGAGAAATTTCTTCAGCCAGAGAGTGGTGGGTCTGTGGAATTCATTGCCACAGAGGGCTGTGGAGGCCGAGACGTTGAGCGTCTTCAAGACAGAAATTGATAAATTCTTGATTTCTCGAGGAATTAAGGGCTATGGGGAGAGAGCGGGTAAATGGAGTTGAAATCAACCATGATTGAATGGTGGAGTGGACTCGATGGGCCGAATGGCCTTACTTCCGCTCCTATGTCTTATGGTCTTATGGTCTTATGGACAACTCACCTGATGAAGGAGCAGTGCTCCGAAAGCTCGTGCTACCAAATAAACCTGTTGGACTTTAACCTGGTGTTGTGAGACTTCTTACTGTGTTTATCCCAGTCCAACGCCGGCAACTGCACATCAAGTGGGGAGGAGACAGAGGTCGGGGAGAGACGCTTTTCACCGGTATCTGTGGCATTGCTGATCTGCCATTGCAGGAACGAGCATTGACTCCACCTGTCACTGTCGCAACCTTCAGCACAGGGTCATAAGATCATAAGAAGATAGGTGCAGGAGTAGGCCATTCAGCCCATCAAGCCTGCTACACCATTCAGCAAGGTCACGACTGTTCTGATTTGTGGGCTTAACTCCACTTCCCTGTCCACCAACCTGAAATCGCACCTAGTGGAAGAAGCTGTATGTGTTCCGCTGGACACAGTGTGAAGCAAGTGTGCACATCCAACTGGGGCTGGTTCTGGCTGACATTGGGATCGAGTATTCCAACAGCGCTCACTCGATCACACGACGGGGAACAGAGGTAGTCCTTGTTGGCTTCACTGGTGTCTGGTGTTGACACAGAATGGCTGTCTCTGTACAAAGTTGCGTCATTCAGGAATTAATTCCTGACGCGAAATGCCTCGGGGAATTCGGCTGATGTGAACAGTGTTGTATTGAAAAGACATTCCCTTCTTTCTTAGTGGGGTGTGACCCTCGTATTCCCTTCCTAATTGATCGACAAAGCCACCCCTGTTCCGTGATGCACCATCTGGGATCACAGTGAGGCTGGCGTGATCAGCATGGGACACAGCGTGTGTACGACAACGTGTGTACCATGTACCCTCAGGCCCGAGAGCACGGGACTGTCAAACCAGCTCAGCCCCAGACTCAATAACCGAGATGGATTGGGGCAAACCACTCCCCCCCCCCCCCTCCCCTCCACCGGGAAACTGCCCCAGTGACCGGCTAGATGTTGGATTCTGTCCCCAGAGAGCAATGGAGTTTGGGCCATTGAATATTGCCAAGGCTGAATTTGACAGATTAGTGATCGATAAGGGCCTCAAAGGTTATGGCTGTGTAACGTTCTCAATGAAGCCCATGTTATTTGTCCCCTGGAGTATGAGCTCCCTGATTGAGGTAATCGGCCGGGTCTCCTTGGAAAGGGAGCATGCGGTGTCCGAGGGCGCAGTTGATGCCTTCCATGCCCGCTGGGCACCGCAGGGACTGCGGTATATTATCGACCCCTTTAATCACGTTTTAATTTGATGTTTTAAGTTTCCTTTCTGCTTTGTCTTTTGTTTCGGGCGGCTCCCCTTCCTTTGAGGGAGCTGCCCCTTTTGAGTTGTCCCCAAGTTAATTTGATTTCGTTGATTTGGTTGGACAACAAAAGAGTTCCCTGATTGAGGTAACGACTGCCTGGCCAATCAGGGAGTCTCGCCTGTGTATATACAGAGGAATGTCAGGACGACTGACACTCTGGATTCTGACCGTGTACCTGAAGCTCTTTTAGGAGTGGACTAGAGTTTGTAAATAAAGGGAATCTGGTGAAGGGACACTGACCTCCGAGGTGCGAGTTCAGGTTGGTGGACAGGGAAGTGGAGTTAAGACCACAAATCAGAACAGCTGTGACCTTGCTGAATGGTGTAGCAGGCTTGATGGGCTGAATGGCCTACACTCCTGCACCTATTTCCTGTGATCTTATGACCCTGTGCTGAAGGTTGTGACACAGACAGGTGGAGTCAACGCTTGTTCCTGCCATGGCAAATCAGCATTGCCACAGATACTGGTGAAAAGCGTCTCCCCCGGCCTCTGGGTCCTCACCGCTTGCCCAGGGGGCCCCTCCCCACAACCCTCCGACGTCCCTGGATGCACACCACGCACACTGCTGCCGGAGCTGGGGGGGGGGGGGCAAATCGGGCCTTCCTTTCGCAGAGTGGTTCTCCTGGGAAAGAGGGCTCCCTCCAGGCTTGAGCAGCAGCCGGTGGGTGAGGAAGGTTACAGCTCGTACGCGTGGCTCTGGGTAGCCCGCCCTCCTCTACCTGGCCTCGCCTGTCTGCGACTCCATTTGGTTCACCCAGGCTTTGTAAATGTCCACAGGGTCGGTCTTGATGTTCATCGACCGCTCCTCAATGATCTCCTTGACGACGGGCGCCAGGATCTGTCGGAGAGCGTTCTGCCCGCGCGCTCCCCGGTTGAAGCTGACGACCATCTTAATAACCGTGGGATTTCCCGTGATGATCTCGTGAAGCTGATCCACCTTTGACCTGCAGAAAGTAGGGAACGTGTCAGGGTCAAAATGGCGGAGACTAAACATCCCACACAGAGCTTACATATATTAATATCGAATTGTATATAAACAGTAAAGTTTATTCATTAGTCACAAGTAAGGCTTACATTAACACTGCAATGAAGTTACTGTGAAATTGCCCTAGTTGCCACACTCGGTCAATGCACCCTAACCAACACGTTTTTCAGAATGTGGGAGGAAATCGGAGCACCCGGAGGAAACCCAAGCAGACACGGGGAGAACGTGCAGACTCCACACAGACAGTGACCCAAGCCGGGAATCGAACCCAGGTCCCTGGCACTGTGAGGCAGCAGTGCTAACCACTGGGCCATCGTGCCGCCATAAAAAAGATGGCGGCGGAGCACGGAGGCTTCTTGTGAGCTGTCCCCAGCATTCCCTCTAATTCCATCTTTTACCCTCGCTCGATGGACTTAAATCTGAACTCCAACTCCTTTAAACTTTCTAATAATGTTACATTCTGCATCCTCTCCTTCCTTTCTCCCCTCTGTGCTCTATGAACAGTATGCTTTGTCTCTGTAGCGCAAGAAACAATACTTTTCACTGTATCCCAATGCAAGTAACAATTGTCACGTGCGTGTACTTTTAAGAAAGGTTTTTTAAAAAATCATGCATCTTACAGCTACAGTGATGTCATTGGGGGTGGAGCTAAGCTGGGGCAGTCAGGTGATCGGGGTTTTTTCCTTTGGGCTTTCAGTTTCATTTTGGGAAGCCGTTTCGCAGCGAGCTCAGAAGCAGTCTCTCTCTCTCTCCCTGTTTTTTCTCTTTGTTTGGTTCTGCCTTTAAGAAGTGGTGTTTTGGGAAACAGATTCGACTACAACCTCTTCCGAGTTTCTTCACAAGGGATTTTCAGCATTCAACACAGGAGGTGGGATTCCTGTAACAAGTGGGCATTAACCTATGCTGTATTGTGCTTATTTGGAGGGTTTTGTGTAGTGGATGTTGGCTTTGGTTGGATATTTCCTTAAGAGTTGGACATTATCCTGGTTGTTGTGTTGTAATTGTTAAAAGTTCTTGCGAAGTGTCTTACGATACATGTCAACAATATTCTTAATTAAACTTTGTTTTTGATCAAAGCTCCTCATGGATCAGTTGAATCACACCTGGAGTGAAACCTCGAGTTCATCCTCGCCAAATTCAACATAAAACATCACAGGGCAGGCGAGCTTCATAGAACACCTTGAAGTGTCCGCCCTGACGTGTAACACAATAATAAAGCAAATATATTGCATGTCATACATATTCTACATGATAATGAACCTGAATGTCTAAATTTTAAAAAATGATTACAATATTAACAGGACGATTTGCAGAAAGATGGAGAAATGAAATGTAATACTGATAAACATAAAGTACACTTTGGTTAAGTTAAGTTGGTTTTTAAGTGCAGGGATATATGTACATACAGAGTTTGCACTCGGCTGTGGTGTAGTGGTATTGTCACTGGACTAGTAATGCAGTGATCCAGGCTAATGTTCTGGGGGCCCGGGTTCGAATCCCACCATGGTAGATGGTCAAATTTATCTTCAACAAAAATTCTTGAATTAGAAGTCTCATGATTGTCGTAAAAACCCATCTGGTTCACTAATGTCCCTTTAGGGAAGGAAATCTGCCGTCCTTACTTGGTCTGGCCTACATGTGACTCCAGAGCCACTGCAATGCCCTCTGAAATGGCCGGGTGCGACACTCAGTTTAAGGGCAATAAGTGTTGGCCCAGCCATATCCCATGAATGAATTTTAAAAATGCCAATCACAGACTTTGTTGCGGAAAGTCTGACCCTGATCCTAAGGTCATCAAACAAACTCCATGTCCATCTATCCTCTCATCACTGCTGGGGCACTGACCTCGCAGCAAACAGGTTGCGTTGAACAGTCAAACACCTCAGTCTGTACCTATCCCTTCAATCCCATTCCATAACCAAATATCTATCCAGCTCCTCTTTGAATGTGGGGGAGGAGACTGAGCTCAGCAGGAGGTCAGCCAGAGGGCCAGGAAAATTAGCACAGCAGCAGCAGCACCCTCACTGAAGACTGGCCGTCTCTGCATATACATGAAATAGACAGCGCAGACAAAGGTGGATGTTTCAAAGGTGGATGTTGATAATCTATCAACAGCTGAATGTCGTTGCTAACCACACTGAAACTGTAATAAAGATGAGATTAAGTGATCATTGTCTGAACGGACATTCCATCAATCCACCACTAAAGTTTATGACATTACCGATGGGACGCGATTAAACAGCTATTGTCTCGGGCCTACATCTTTGTATCATATGTAAATAATTTACTGGTGTGCGTGACTAGAAACAATTATTTTTACTAGACGTTGTGCCTGATTTTTAAAAAAAAGGCTGTCTGTATACAATTGGGCAGAGCAGACTGAAGAAGCCTTAGGAATTCACCAGTTCTCCTCTCCTTATCGATAAGAAGGGAATAAAGGATCAATCACTCACGAACACTACGTCCGAATATCTTTCGAACACCGACACCAGTAGATTATTTGGGATTGGGGAGGGAGGAGCAGGTGTGCGCAGGACATACTTGATTTCTTCCTGTAAGGCAGTTTTGAAGAGTTTCAACAGCAAATATTCCTCTCTCTGATTAGAGGCGTAATTATACAGCGTGAAAATGACCGAATCCATGAACTTGGTGGATTTGTTCTGGGGCATCTGAAAGATCAACTTGGCCAAGTAGGTGGGGTTAGTCTGCGGACAGAAAGAAAAACAGAATGAGACAGTGATTCCTGCACTCTTTAAACGGAACCATTTACTTTATGTCCAACATTTTCCCCTCCTCTCCTCCTGAACAACAGGTTCCACAGACACTGGCTGGAATTTTACCGGCATGCCAGCCCCAATTCCGGGGCGGGCGAGGCTCGGAGAACGGCATTCTCCCTTGGCCTTGGGCAGGATCGTATTAACCTCGGGCAACGTGCCGGTAAAATTTGGCCCAACGACTCGCTTGAGGACTCACCATTGAGTGAGCCACACACCATCGAGAAACTGACGCAAAACCCTTCCTCGAGAAAGGATGTACCTTCACAGAATCCCTACAGTGCAGAAAGAGACCATTCGGCCCATCAAGTCTGCACCGACCACAGTACCACTCAGGCCCTATTCCCATAACCCCATGCATTTACCCTAGCTAGTACCCCTGACACTAAGGGGCAATTTAGCATGGCCAATCCACCTAACCCGCACACCTTTGGAGTGCGGGAGGAAACCGGAGCACCTGGAGGAAACCCACACAGACACGGGAAGAACGTGCAAACTCCACTCAGACAGTGACCCCCAAGCCGGGAATCAAACCCGGGTCACTGGCGCTGTGAGGCAGCAGTGCAAACCGTGCTGTCCTCTATATTTCAATAGCACCTTCCTTCCACAACCTCAGGATGCTTCTGAGTTAATGAAATATTGTCTCCAAGTGCAGTCATTCTTGTGATGTAAGAAACGCAGCAGCTAATTTGCACGGAAATGTGATCAGGACCAGATCATCATCTTGTGATTCTGAACTGAGGGTTCAATATTCGTCAGGACACTGGAGAGAATGATCCCGTTCTTCGACAAAATCAGAGCCATGGGATCTTTAACATCCTCCTGACCAGGCAGATGGGACTCAGTTTCATGTCTCATCTGAAAGGGGCACCTCTGACAGTGCAGCACTCCCTCAGGACTGACTCTCTGACAGTGCGGCACTCCCTCAGCACTGACCCTCTGACAGTGCAGCACTTCCTCAGTACTGACCCTCTGACAGTGCGGCACTCCCTCAGCACTGACCCTCTGACAGTGCGGCACTCCCTCAGTACTGACCCACTGACAGTGTGGCACTCCCTCAGTACTGACCCACTGACAGTGCGGCACTCCCTCAGTACTGACCCTCTGACAGTGCGGCACTCCCTCAGTACTGACCCTCTGACAGTGCGGCACTCCCTCAGCACTGACCCTCTGACAGTGCAGCACTTCCTCAGTACTGACCCTCTGACAGTGCGGCACTCCCTCAGGACTGACTCTCTGACAGTGCAGCACTCCCTCAGGACTGACTCTCTGACAGTGCAGCACTCCCTCAGCACTGACCCTCTGACAGTGCAGCACTCCCTCAGTACTGACCCACTGACAGTGCGGCACTCCCTCATTACTGACCCTCAGACAGTGCAGCACTCCCTCAGTACTGACCCTCCGACAGTGCGGCACTCCCTCAGCACTGACCCTCTGACAGTGCAGCACTCCCTCAGCACTGACCCTCTGACAGTGCGGCACTCCCTCAGCACTGACCCTCTGACAGTGCAGCACTCCCTCAGTACTGACCCTCTGACAGCGCGGCACTCCCTCAGTACTGACCCTCTGACAGTGCGGCACTCCCTCAGTACTGACCCTCTGACAGTGCGGCACTCCCTCAGTACTGACCCTCTGACAGTGCGGCACTCCCTCAGTACTGATCCTCTGACAGTGCGGCACTCCCTCAGCACTGACCCTCTGACAGTGCAGCACTCCCTCAGCACTGACTCTCTGACAGTGCGGCACTCCCTCAGCACTGACCCTCTGACAGTGCAGCACTCCCTCAGCACTGACCCTCTGACAGTGCGGCACTCCCTCAGTACTGACCCTCTGACAGTGCGGCACTCCCTCAGTACTGACCCTCTGACAGTGCGGCACTCCCTCAGCATTGACCCTCTGACAGTGCGGCACTCCCTCAGCATTGACCCTCTGACAGTGCGGCACTCCCTCAGCATTGACCCTCTGACAGTGCGGCACTCCCTCAGCACTGACCCTCTGACAGTGCGGCACTCCCTCAGCACTGACCCTCTGACAGTGCGGCACTCCCTCAGTACTGACCCTCTGACAGTGCGGCACTCCCTCAGCACTGACCCTCTGACAGTGCGGCACTCCCTCAGCACTGACCCTCTGACAGTGCGGCACTCCCTCAGTACTGACCCTCTGACAGTGCGGCACTCCCTCAGTACTGACCCTCTGACAGTGCGGCACTCCCTCAGCACTGACCCTCTGACAGTGCGGCACTCCCTCAGTACTGACCCTCTGACAGTGCGGCACTCCCTCAGCACTGACCCTCTGACAGTGCGGCACTCCCTCAGCACTGACCCTCTGACTGTGCGGCACTCCCTCAGCACTGACCCTCTGACAGTGCGGCACTCCCTCAGCACTGACCCTCTGACAGTGCGGCACTCCCTCAGCACTGACCCTCTGACAGTGCGGCACTCCCTCAGCACTGACCCTCTGACAGTGCGGCACTCCCTCAGCACTGACCCTCTGACAGTGCGGCACTCCCTCAGCACTGACCCTCTGACAGTGCAGCACTCCCTCAGTACTGACCCTCTGACAGTGCGGCACTCCCTCAGCGCTGACCCTCTGACAGTGCGGCACTCCCTCAGCACTGACCCTCTGACAGTGCGGCACTCCCTCAGTACTGACCCTCTGACAGTGCGGCACTCCCTCAGTACTGACCCTCTGACAGTGCAGCACTCCCTCAGCACTGACCCTCTGACAGTGCAGCACTCCCTCAGTACTGACCCTCTGACAGTGCAGCACTCCCTCAGCACTGACCCTCTGACAGTGCGGCACTCCCTCAGTACTGACCCTCTGACAGTGCGGCACTCCCTCAGCACTGACCCTCTGACAGTGCGGCACTCCCTCAGCATTGCACCAGCTGATCCACCTGGGTTTTGTGTTCCAATCTCTGGAGCAGGACTTGGACCCGTACCCTTCAGAGATATGAGTGATACCCACTGAACCAAAGCTGGCAATAAACCCAGACACTGGCCCATGCACTTCATCAAACCGCACACTCAGGGGGACAATCCTCAAGGCGAGGGGAGGGAAGAGTGTACGTGCGGCTGTGAGAGGGGGTTAACTAGGTGGGGAGAGTCAGCGATGGGAGAGAGTATGTGGGGGCTCTCGGGGGGGTGGGGGGGGAATTAAATGGGTGGAGAGAGTCAGTGATGGGAGGAGAGTCAGTGATGGCGGAGTGTAGGTGGGGGCTGTGGGAGGGGATTGAACGGGTGGGGAGATTAAGTGATGGGGGTAGGAGAGTCAGTGATAGGGGAAAGTGTACATGGAGATGAGGGAGGGGGAATGGGGGGGGAGAGTCAGTGATGGGGGAGAGTGTACATGGGGATGTGGGAGGGGGAATGGGGGGGGAGAGTGTACATGGGGATGTGGGAGGGGGAATGGGGGGGGGGGAAGGGTGTACATGGGGATGTGGGAGGGGGAATGGGGGGGGAGAGTGTACATGGGGATGTGGGAGGGGGAATGGGGGGGGAGAGTGTACATGGGGATGTGGGAGGGGGAATGGGGGGGGAAGAGTGTACATGGGGATGTGGGAGAGGAAATGGGTGGAGAGTCAGTGTTTCTGTGATCTGGAGGAGAGGCTGGGTGATGGAGGTCTCGGGCAGACGGTTGGTGGGAAAGTCTCTGGCTGGAGCTTTACCTGTAGCAGGTAGAAGAGGTTCTGATAAGCCTCCAGCTTCATGCGTTTCTCTTTGCTCAGAGCCTTGAGGCCTCCTTTCTGTTTGTTCATCTGCATCATATCTGAAAGCTGCTCCTTGTTTTTCCGGGTCAGTTTCTTACTGTGTGACACCACTTCCTGTAAGACCAGAAAGAAAACCATTGTTGCCATGTAACTGTCAATCTGTCTCTGGAAATCAGCCCTTACCCGCCCCAATCTGACAATACCCATCTCCCCCCTCGCCCCCACCCCAATCTGACAATACCAATCTCCCCCCTCACCCCCACCCCAATCTGACAATACCAATCTCCCCCCTCACCCCCACCCCAATCTGACAATACCAATCTCCCCCCTCATACCATCCTGAATCCGTCACTACCAATCTCCCTCAAGCCCCGAATCCAACACTACCAGTCTCCCCCCCCTAGAATCTCTGCCTTTCGACCGGGGATTAGTGGAGGGGGCGGATCTCAGTTCAGGCATCCATATTCCCAAAGAGTAATTATTCTGGGAGTTTCACTGTATTCCCTTCACCCAGTTAAATATTCACAAGGTAGCATTCCCAATGTAACATTCCCACTCTTCTGTCCGGGGTAACATTCCCATAACCTGGGTGTTATTCTCAGAGCAATTATCCTGGTGCTTGGGAAGTTATTCCTGTTATCAGAGACTGTATCCCTGAATGGATATTCCTGTAACCTGGAAAGTTTGTCCCAGAGATGGAACGCCCAGTGCTGTCACTCTTGGTGCTGTTACCAGGAATAGTTTTCCCTGGAACCAAATCCTTGGGACAGATTCCTGCTATCCCAAAGTGATATTTCCATTACTAGGGACAGTATTCCCATGTTATTCCCAGAGTGATATTCCATTACCTGGACAATATTTCCATTATTCCCAGAGTGATGTTCTTGTTCCCAGGAATTGTATTTCTGGAGTGGTATCCCATTACCAGAGATGATATTCCCGTTATTCCCAGAGTGATATCCCCATTATTCCCAGATATTCCCATTCCCAGAGTGATATTCCCATTACCTGGGTCGATATTCCCATTATTCCCAGAGCAATATTCCCGTTATTCCCAGAGCGATATTCCCATTATTCCCAAGGTGATATTCCCAGAGCGATATTCCCATTATTCCCAAGGCGATATTCCTGTCATTCACAGGACGATATTCCCATCATTCACAGGACGATATTCCCGTCATTCACAGGACGATATTCCCGTCATTCACAGGGTGATATTCCCATCATTCCCAGAGCGAAATTCCCGTCATTCCCAGGGCGATAATCCCGTCATTCCTATAGTGATATTCCCATTATTCTCAGGGCGATATTCTCGTAATTCCCATAGTGATATTCCCGCTATTCCCAGGGCGATATTCCCATCATTCCCAGGGCGATATTCCAATCGTTCCCAGGGCGATATTCCCATCATTCCCAGGGCAATATTCCCATCATTCCTATAGTGATATTCCCATTATTCCCAGGGCAATATTCCCATCACAATATTCCCATCATTCCCATAGTGATATTCCCATCATTCCTGTAGTGATATTCCCGTCATTCCCAGAGCGATATTCCCGTCATTCCCAGAGCAATGTTCCCGTCATTCCCAGGGCAATGTTCCCGTCATTCCCAGGGCAATATTCCTGTTATCCCCGGGCGATATTCCCATTATTCCCAGGGTGATATTCCCATAATTCCTGGAGCGATATTCTCATTATTCCCTTGGCGATATTCCTATTTTTCCCACGGACTATATTCCCGTCATTCCCGTAGCGATATTCCCGTTACCTGCAGTGTAATCTTGTTCTTCACCAGCAGCCCGATCTTTATATCCATGGTGTTGAGGTCGTTTTCCAGCGATCCGTTGGATCGGATGCGAGTGACCACCTCCTCTCTCAGTCGCATCATTTCCAGCTCCTCCTGGAAGTCCTGATCGCTCTGATCGAGCAGGTGGACAAACTTCCTGACCACGGCCATCGGGGGCTGCTCCGCATTGACTGTCCGTGAGGAGACGAGAGGATGAGCAAGTGAGTGAGAAAGAGGGAGGCAAGTGGAGAGGAGAGGCAAACCAAACAAACGCATCTTCCCGCCAAACTGCGCTGGCTTTCAGAGATTTGTCGGGCCTGTGATCTGTGACTAAAATCCTGATGGCTCCAACAGTTAACCCTGAACTCCAGGGGTCACTGATGTTACTTTTCCTTGGTTCCTGCCTCTCCCTTTTCCATCCTATTTTCTCAATCCCACAACATTCCCTCTCCTCCCCTAGTTCCTAATTTCCCTCTTTACTCCTTCTCTCATGGAATCCCTGCAGTGCAGAAGGAGGCCATTTGGCCCATTGAATATGCAACAATCCCACCCAGGCCCTATCCGCGTAACTCCATGTATTTACCCTCGCTAATCCCCCCGACACTAAGGGACAACTTAACATGGCCAATGCACCCTAACCTGCACATCTTTGCACTGTGGGAGGAAACCGGAGCACCCGGAGGAAACCCATGCAGACGCGGGGAGAACGTGCAAACTTCACACAGACGGTGACCCAAGCTGGGAATCGAACCTGGGTCCCCAGCGCTGTGAGGCAGCAGTGCTAACCACTGTGCCACCCTCTCTCGACCAACTATTCTTTCTGAATTTCTCCTCTCCTTTGATCCAACAGGGCGGCACGGTGGGTTAGCACTGCTGCCTCACAGCGCCAGGGATCCAGGTTCGATTCCCGGCTTGGGTCACTGCCTGTGCGGAGTCTGCACGTCCTCCCCATGTCTGTGTGGGTTTCCTCCAGGTGCTCCGGTTTCCTCCCACAGTCCGAAAGATAAGACCATAAGACATTGGAGCAGAATTAGGCCACTCGGCCCATCGAGTCTGCTCCGCCATTCAATCATGGCTGATATTTTTCTCATCCCCATTCTGCTATCCACTGTGCCACCATACTGCCCTATTGGATCAAAGGAGGGAAGGAGAAATTCAAGAAGAATAGTTGGTCGAGAGAGGGTGGCACGGTGGTTCGCACTGCTGCCTCACAGCACCAGGGACCTGGGTTCAATTCCCGGCTTGAGCCTTTCGATGTGCAGGTTAGGTGGATTGGCCATGCTAAATTGCCCCTTAGTATCGGGGGGGTGAGCAGGGTAAATATGTGGGGTTACGGGGATAGGACCTGGTGGGATTGTGGTCGGTGCAGACTCGATGGGCTGAATGGCCTCCTTCTGCGCAGTAAGGATTCTACGGGTAATAATCCAGAAATAAGCTAACCACAGACGGTTTAGTAAAGTTACAATGAAGTATCACCGACAAGTGACCGGTGGTCACACAGGGTCTGATCCCGATACTCTCTCGGATTGGATACTCACTCAGAGTTTTGTAGTCGTCCCTGGCCTTGTTTGCTCTGATGAATGCCTGGATTTTAACAATGTCAGATTCCTGGAAATGAAAGAGGAGAAGAGGAGATAAATACTAACATCGGCAGACATGGCAGGAGAGTTAGAACCAGCGGTGAAATCCGCACAGGGAGGGGAGTGAGGAGACTGAGTGCGAGGGACAGGGGAGTCCAGTTACTGAGCTGCACGTACTTCAAGGGGAGGCAGACCTCTGACTGAGGGTTCCGAAGAAAAGTCAGATGGACTCGAAACTCTTGTTTCTCTCTCCACAGGTAAAGTTTTAAAATTTATTTATTAGTGTCACAGGCAGTCTTACATTAACACTGCAATGAAGTTACTGTGAAAATCCCCTAGTCACCACACTCCTGTTTGGGTACACTGAGAGAGAAGTTAGCACGGTCAATGCACCATAACCAACACATCTTTGGGCATTGAACAAGGGGCCAGCTTTAGTTCAGGCTCCAAATGAGGCCTTGACTTCTTGTTCAGCTGAAGAAAGGACTGGTATTTCTATAGCACCTTTCATGGCCTCAGGAGATCCCAAGGTGGTTTACAGCAATGAAGGACATTTTGGAATGTAGTGACTGTTGCAATGTTGGAAACATGGCAGACAATTTACAACAGCAAGTTCTGACAATCATCAATGGCCAGGTACCTGTTTAGTGACATTGATTCACAGTGCGGCACATTTACTCCACTAATCCCTCTAATTTACACATGTTGGGACACTAAGGAGCAATTTACCACGGCCAATGCACCTTAACCAGCACGTCTTTCGGACTGTGGGGGGAATCCCACGCAGACACGGGGAGAATGTGCAGACTCCACACTGACAGTGACTCAAGCCAGGAATCGAACCCGGGTCCCTGGCGCTGTGAGGCAGCAGTGCTAACCCGCTGTGCCACCGTGCCGCCTCTGCCAGATCTGCTGATTTTTCCCATTTCTGATTGAACACTCCTCTAGCCCCCTCTCCCACAAGTCACTCCACCGAACTGGCAAAAAGGTCTACCTATCACCCTGGCAACTTAAACGGATCAAGAGGGTCCCAGAGGCAGAGGGATGAGGCTGGCAGCTGTGGTTTGAGAGGAAGGTGCACTGAATGAGTTGGAGGGAAGGGTCCGATCCCACATTGTTCACCACTCGCATCTGATTTATTTCATTAGTGGGACCTGCGGGTCGCTGGCGGCACGGTGGCACAGTGGGTTAGCACTGCTGCCTCACAGCGCCAGGGACCCGGGTTCGATTCCTGGCTTGGGTCACTGTCAGTGTGGAGATTGCACATTCTCCCCGTGTCTGCGTAGGTTTCCTCCCACAGCCCAAAAGACGTGCTGGTTAGGTGCATTGGCCGTGCTAAATTGCCCCTTAGTGTCCTGGGATGCATAGGTTAGAGGGATTAGCGGGCCTGAGTGGGATTGTTGTTGGTGCAGACTCAATGGGCCGAATGGCCTCCTTCTGCACTGTAGGGTTTCTATGATTCTATTGCCCATCCTTAGTTGTCCTTGAGAAGGTAGTGCTGAACGGAGTGGCTTGCTAGGCCATTTAGAATCATAAACTCCCTACAGTGGAGAAGGAGGCCATTCAGCCCATTGAGTCTGCACCAACCACAATGCCAACCTGGCCTTATCCCCTTAACCCCAACTATTTACCCTGCTAATCCCCCTGACACTAAGGGGCAATTCAGCATGGTCAATCCACCTAACCTGCACGTCTTTGGAGCGTGGGAGGAGACCGGAGCACCTGGAAGGAAACCCACGCAGACACGGGGAGAACGTGCAAACTCCACACAGGCAGTGACCCAAGCCAGGAATTGAACCCGGGTCCTGGTGCTGAGAGGCAGCGGTGCTAACCACTGTGACGTCCTCCTATAGGGATAGTTCTTTCAAAGAGCCAACACAAGCACAATGGACGAATGGCCTCTTTCTGTGGTGTAGAGTTCCAGGATTTTAAGAAGTAGTTGAAGTGAGTTCAATCACATCGCAGCATTTACAAGTAAATCAGTAATAACTAGAGGAGGATGTTAAAGGGTAGGGGGAAAGATTACTGGAAGATCCAGAGCTCGTTCAATGGATTAAATCACACGGCAAGCCTTGTGCTGGCTGCTGTTCTTGTAGTTGATGAGGAGTTAATGAATCTCAGGCAATTTTTGAATGATTGTAACTTACATTCTGCAGGGGTTTGATAGGTTAGATGCTGAGAGATTGTTTCTGTTGGTCGGGGAATCTGAAACACGGGGCCATAGTCTCAGGATACGGGCTGATCATTTTGGACTGAGATGAGGAGAAATGTCTTCACTCAGAGGGTTGTGAATCTTTGGAATTCTCTCCCCCAGAGAGTTGTGGATTCTCCTTTGTTGAATAGATTGAAGGCTGGAGTAGACGGATTATTGGTCTCTCAGGGAATTATGGGATATGGGGAGTGGGCAGGAAAATGGAGTTGAAGCCCGAGATCAGTCATGATCGTACCGAATGACAGAGCAGGCTGGATGGGCCGAATGGTCTACTATTCCTATTTCTTGTGATTATTTCATGTGTCTGTAATGACTTCAATCAGGCCATTGAGGGCAGCCTATTGGAGTATGAGCTCCCTGATTAAGGAGTGAAGGGAGTGTGCGGTGTCCGAGGGCACCGTTGATGCCTTCCGTGCCCGCTGGGCACCGCAGGGGCTGGGGTGTATTACTGACCCCTTTAATCACGTTTTAATTTGATGTTTTAAGTTTCCTTTCCACTTTTTTTTGTTTCGGGCGGTTCCCCTCCTTTTAGGGAGCTGCTCCTTTTGAGTCGTCCTGAAGTTAATTTGATTTTGTTTATTTGGTTGGACAACAAAAGATGTCCCGGATTAAGGATCCAATTGATGGGCCAATCAGGGAGCCTTTTCCTTGTATTTAACCAGGAGTGTCAGTTGCTCTGGCACTCCCGAAGGTAGACTGCTGACTGTGAGCACTCCGTGTACCGCTGTTGGATTTCGGTGAAGGGACTTCTGCCTCTGAAGACTTATTACAGTATCCAGTAACTGACAATGTCTTGTCAAGAGGAAGAAGGAAGCGTATGTTAGGTTGAGAAAACAAGGTTCAGTTGGCTCGATGGAGGGTTACAAGTTAGCAAGAAATGAGCTGAAAAAGGGGCTTAGGAGAGCTAGGAGGGGGCATGAGAAGTCCTTGGCAGGTCGGATCAAGGAAAACCCCAAGGCTTTTTACTCTTATGTGAGGAATAAAAGAATGACCAGGGTGAGGCTGGGGCCGGTCAAGGACGGCAGTGGGAATTTGTGCATGGAGTCAGAAGAGATAGGAGAGGTGATGAATGAATACTTTTCTTCGGTGTTCACCAAGGAGAGGGGCCATGTTTTTGAGGAAGAGATGGTGTCACAGGCTGATAGGCTGGAGGAAGTAGATGTTCGGAGGGAAGATGGACTAGCAGTTTTGAATAAACTGAAGGTTGATAAGTCCCCTGGGCCTGATGAAATGTATCCTAGGATTCTTTGGGAGGCAAGGGATGAGATTGCAGAGCCTTTGGCATTGATCTTTGCGTCCTCACTGTCCACGGGGATGGTGCCAGAGGACTGGAGAGTGGCGAATGTGGTTCCTCTGTTTAAGAAAGGGAATAGAAATGACCCTGGTAATTATAGACCGGTTAGTCTTACTTCGGTGGTCGGTAAGTTGATGGAAAAGGTCCTTAGGGATAGGATTTACGACCATTTAGAAAGATGCAGCTTAATCCGGGTTAGTCAGCACGGATTTGTGAAGGGCAAGTCTTGCCTCACAAATTTGATAGAATTTTTTGAGGAGGTAACTAAGTGTGATGATGAAGGTAGTGCAGTTGATGTCATATACATGGATTTTAGTAAGGTATTTGATAAAGTCCCCCACGGTCGGCTTATGAAGAAAGTAAGGATGTGTGGGATAGAGGGAAGTTTGGCCGATTGGATAGGTAACTGGCTATCTAACAGAAGACAGAGGGTGGTGGTGGATGGAAAATTTTCGGACTGGAAACCGGTTACCAGCGGAGTGCCACAGGCATCAGTGCTTGGTCCTCTGCTATTTGTAATTTTTATAAATGACTTGGAGGAGGGGGCAGAAGGGTGGATCAGTAAATTTGCTGATGACACCAAGATTGGTGGAGTAGTGGATGAGGTGGAGGGCTGTTGTAGGCTGCAAAGAGATATAGATAGGATGCAGAGCTGGGCTGAAAAATGGCAAATGGAGTTTAACCCTGACAAATGCGAGGTGATTCATTTTGGTAGGACAAATTCAAATGTGGATTACAGGGTCAAAGGTAGGGTTCTGAAGAACGTGGAGGAACAGAGAGATCTTGGGGTTCATATCCATAGATCTCTGAAGGTTGCCACTCAAGTGGATAGAGCCGTGAAGAAGGCCTATAGTGTGTTGGCGTTCATTAACAGGGGGTTTGAGTTTAAGAGCCGTGGGGTTATGCTGCAACTGTACAGGACCTTGGTGAGACCACATTTGGAATATTGTGTGCAGTTCTGGTCACCTCACTACAAGAAGGATGTGGAGACACTGGAAAGAGTGCAAAGGAGATTTACCAGGATGCTGCCTGGTTCGGAGGGTAGGTCTTATGAGGAAAGGTTGAGGGAACTTGGGCTTTTCTCTTTGGAGCGGAGGAGGTTGAGAGGAGACTTGATAGAGGTTTATAAGATGATGAGGGGGATAGATAGAGTGAACGTTCAAAGACTATTTCCTCGGGTGAATGGAGCGGTAACTAGGGGGCATAACTATAGGGTTCATGGTGGGAGATATAGGAAGGATGTCCGAGGTAGGTTCTTTACGCAGAGAGTGGTTGGGGTGTGGAATGGACTGCCTGCAGGGATAGTGGAGTCAGAAACTTTAGGAACATTTAAGAAGCTATTGGATAGGCACATGGAGTACTTTGGGATGATAGGGAGGAAATAGCTTGATCTGGGTTACAGACAAAGCTCGGCACAACATCGTGGGCCGAAGGGCCTGTTCTGTGCTGTACTGTTCTATGTTCTATGTTACCATACCAGGTGGTTTCTCATTACAGTTGGTGAACATTTATACACTGCAGGTCTTACATTTTACTCTCTCTTGTGTCTTTACACAATAAAGCTGGTTTAAAATCCCAGACCTCCGTGGGAGTGGTGTCATTAACGATATAACAGATAGCAACACTCACATGATCCTTGAAATATTTCAGCCGATCCTGGTACTTCTTTTTAGCCTGGTGCATCCGTACTAACGACTGAATCTGTGCCAGAAATAGATAGGAAAAGTGGGAAAGTGTGTGAGAGAGAGAGACGGGGAGGGGAGGGGAGGGGTGGGGGGTGAGCAGAGAGAGAGGAGGGGGACAGAGAGAGCGGAGGGGGACAGAGAGAGAGAGGAGGGGGACAGAGAGAAAGGAGGGGGACAGAGAGAGAGGAGGGGGACAGAGAGAGAGGAGGGGGACAGAGAGAGAGGAGGGGGACAGAGAGAGAGAGAGAGAGCGCGAGAGAGGGGGGACAGAGAGAGGGGGGCAGAGAGATAGAGAGAGAGGTGGGGGGCAGAGAGACAGAGAGAGGGGGAGACAGAGAGAGAGAGGGGAGAATGAGAGAGAGGGAGATAGGGAGACGGGGGGGGGGGGGGTGGGGAGAGGAGACAGAGAGAGAGAGAGAGACCGAGAGAGAGATACAAAAAGAGAGAGAGAGAATGAATGATGGGAGAGGGAGATATAAGAGTAAATTGAGCGGGAGGAAAAGAAGAAGGGGGAAGATGGAGTGAGAGAGAGGTGAAAGTGAGAAAGGTATAGCGACCGAATGAATGGGTGAAAAAAGGGGGAAAGTGAGACAGGGAAAGAGAGAGAGAAAGAGTAAGAGGAGGAGAAAGAAAGACAAGAAGAAAGGGGAAGAGACAAAAAAACTGGTTTAAGCATGATTGGCTGTTTTGCAAACAACAATGAGCGGGGGAGGGCTGGTCCGAGTAACATCGGAGACCAACCTCACCCACACTGGCAATGGGTGTGTACCAACGGCCAGTGTGTACACATGGCACTCAATGTATCTGAGGGGCAGCATTGTACACGTGACATTGAGTGCATTCCAGAGGACATGTACAAACTGGGCACAGACATACACCGATGTCTGACGTGTTGTGGACAAGTTGGGCCGAAGGGCCTGTTTCCATGCTGTAAACCTTTGTCGGTAAAGAAATTCTCTGAATAATTCACTAAAGAGACAATTTCCTGATCTCGAAATCCAAGTTGAATTCAAACAGCAGATGTTACTTTACCTTCATAGCCGAGGCAGTGTTGTCCTTGAGGTATTGAAGCCTGTTCTTGTAGGCCTGCTTTTGCTTGTGACCTCGCCAGTGAGACTGTGAAAATAAGTGGCCACGATTACATCCCACAGACAACGGAATACATTTTAAATTTTGTGCATTAAATTCTTCCCCAAAATGTCGACTCATTCTTACCTGAATGGTTCGGATTGCTGGCTGCTGTTTCTTCAAGAAATTCATTCGATCCGAGTATTCTCGCCGCACCAGGTAACCGCGGCAACGCGCCTGCAACTTGGTGATGAGGCTCTCGTTGGCGACCCACAGCTGCTCTCGATTATAGGCAGTGGTAACTCCCGAAATCGTCGACTGTGGGGTGTAGGAGAGAGAGACAAGCTGGTTACAACGGAGGGGAAGAGGGAAAAAGGGAGAGGGAGAGCGAGGGTGGGAGTGAGATAGGGAGAGAGAGAGTGAGGGAGGGGGGAGAGAGAGAGACAAAGCTCTGACAAAGGGTCACCTAGATTCAAAACCTTGGCTCTATTCTCTCCTCACAGATGCTCTCAGACCTGCTGAGATTTTCCAGCATTTTCTGTTTTTGTTTCAGATTCCAGCATCCATAGTATTTGGCCTTTATCTTGCATTTACAGATGCACCATAGAAAGCATTCTTTCTGGTTGCATCACAGCTTGGTATGGGCTCCTGCTCTGCCCAAGACTGCAAGGAACTACAAAAGGTCATGAATGTAGCCCAATCCATCACGCAAACCAGCCTCCCATCCATTGACTCTGTCTACACTTCCCACTGCCTTGGAAAAGCAGCCAGCATAATTAAGGACCCCGGACGCACCCCGGACATTCTCTCTTCCACCTTCTTCCATCGTGAGAAAGATACAAAAGTCTGAGATCACGCACCAACCGACTCAAGAACAACTTCTTCCCTGCTGCTGTCAGACTTTTGAATGGACCTACCTCACATTAAGTTGATCTTTCTCTACACCCTAGCTATGACTGTAACATTACATTCTGCACTCTCTCCTTTCCTTCTCTATGAAGGGTATGCTTTGTCTGTATAGCGCGCAAGAAACAATACTTTTCACTGTATGTTAATACATGTGACAATAATAAATCAAATCAAATCAAAAAGCTTTTCACAATCATTGGACATCCCAGAGCTCTTAGCGTCATAGAGTCATATAGGTTTACAGCATGGAAACTGACCCTTCAGCCCAACTTATCCATGCCGCCCTTTTTTTTAAACCCCAAAGCTAATCCCAATTGCCCGCATTTGGCCCATATCCCTCTATACCCATCGTACCCATGTAACTGTCTAAATGCTTTTTATAAGAAAAAATTGTACCCGTCTCTACTACTGCCTCTGGCAGCTTGTTCCAGACACTCACCATCTTCTGTGTGAAACAATTGCCCCTCTGGACACTTTTGTTTCTCTCCCCTCTCACCTTAAACCTATGCCCTCTAGTTTTAGACTCCCCTACCTTTGGGAAAAGATATTGACTATCTAGCTGATCTGTGCTGATTATTTTATAGACCTCTATAAGATCACCCCTCAGCCTCCTACGCTACAGAGAAAAGAGTCCCAGTCTATCCAGCCTCTCCTTATAACTCAAACCATCAAGTCCCGGTAGCATCCTTGTAAATCTTTTCTGCACTCTTTTTAGGTTAATAATATCCTTTCTATAATAGGGTGACCAGAACTGTACACAGTATTCCAAGTGTGGCCTCACCAATGTCTTGTACAACCTCAACAAGACGTCCCAACTCCTGTATTCAATGTTCTGACCAATGAAACCAAGCATGCTGAATGCCTTCTTCACCACTCTGTCCACCTGTGACTCCACTTTCAAGGAGCTATGACCCTGTACCCCTAGATCTCTTTGTTCTGTAACTCTCCCCAAGGCCCTACCATTAACTGAGTAAGTCCTGCCCTGGTTCAATCTACCAAAATGCATCACCTTCCATTTATCTAAATTAAACCACCAGTGAAGTACTTTTGAACAGTCATCGTTTTTAATATAGAAAATGCAGCGGCCAATGTATGCACTGCAAACTCTAACAAACAGCAATGTGATAATGGCCAGATCAGGATGGATTGAGGGATAACTATCGACCAGGACATGAGCAATAGCTCCTCTCTGTTCTTTGAAAGAGTCTCATGGGACCATTACATCCACTCAAGCATGTCGAGGCCTCAACCGGGCCTCGGTTTAAGCACCTCATCCAAAAGGAGGCACCTCCGACAGTGCCGCACTCCCTCAGTACTGCACTGGGACTGTCACTCTTTGATGTTTGTGCTCAAGCCCTGGAGCGGGCCTTGAACATGGAACCTTGTGACAAAGACACGGGAGTGATACCCACGGTGCCCGGGCTGATACACACGAGGTCACTTTTGGCCGTTTGGGTTTAAAGAGCCGGTGGAAGGTCTGGGAAGGGAAGACCGAGGGAGGGGAAGCTGTGTGGCAAAGCTGAGATCCTGGGAAACGGCAAACTAGAGGCAATTATTCCAATGGAGGGAGTCTAAGGAAGAGTGGGAAGGGCATAGGATTTGGAGGGAGAGAAGAAGTTGAGGAAAATTCAAGGTGGACCCTGAGCAGAACGCGCAAATCCACCCAACTCTCAATTTGTGAAGTGGGTTTTAAATAAATCACAAGGAAAGGTTGGGATCGCGCTGTGCTCCGTACCTGGATTTCCTCCTTGCTCAATTGTGAGTTGTTCTGGATAAAGTCGGACGGCTGCTCCCAGCTCCCTTGCTTCGTCACCAGGTTGTAATAATAATGGTAGCCTCCCTTCACCCAGTGTCTGACCCATTGGCTGCTATTGTCACCTGCAGGTCAAAGGGTAAAGGTTAAAGGAACACATTACTGTTTGCACCACTATACCACAGACCAACACACTCAATGCCGAACACCAACATGACTCTTCCTTCACTGTCCCTGGGTCCTGGACACCACTTTATCCTGGATTGTGGCCGGCACGGTGGGACAGTGGGTTAGCGCTGCTACCTCACAGCGCCAGGGAGCCGGGTTCGATTCCAGCCTCGGGTCACTGTCTGTGCGGAGTCTGCACATTCTCCCCATGTCTGCGTGGGTTTCCTCCGAAGATAGGCAGGTGAGATGGATTGACCATGCCTAAATTGCCTCTTAGTGTCCCAGGATGCGCAGGTTAGGTGGATTGGCCATGGTAAGTGCGTGGGATTATAGGAATAGCAAGGAGAGGCAGAATGCTCTTTCTGAGAGTTGGTGCAGACTTGGTGGGCTGAATGGCCTCCTTCTGCACAGCAGGGATTCTATGGTTTTTGTGTGACTGGCCATCCATCCTCTAAACACATAGAATCATACAGTCCAGAAGGAGGCCATTCGGCCCATCCCCAGTCTGCACCGACCACAACCCCACTCAGGCCCTATCCCCGTAACCCCATGCATTTACCCTAGCTAGTCCCCCTGACACTAAGGGGCAATTTAGGATGACCAGTCCACCTAATCTGCACATCTTTGGACACCAAGGGCAATTTAGCACGGTCAATGCACCTAACCCGCACATCTTTGGACTGTGGGAGGAAACCGGAGCACCCGGAGGAAACCCACGCAGACAC
The DNA here is from genome assembly GCF_964213995.1 of Mustelus asterias. Taxonomy (NCBI): domain Eukaryota; kingdom Metazoa; phylum Chordata; class Chondrichthyes; order Carcharhiniformes; family Triakidae; genus Mustelus; species Mustelus asterias. The sequence goes on along the minus strand of NC_135829.1, from coordinate 3,507,521 downwards.
GGGGAGAACGTGCAGACTCCACACAGACAGCGACCCGAGCCGGGAATCGAACCCGGGTCCCTGGCGCTGTGTGGCAGCAGTGCTCACCCACTGTGCCACCGTGCCACCCACGTGGAGTTTTCATCAGTGACCAATCGGTGTACGGCAACTGTGGCATAGTGACCACCATCCAGTGATGTCCAGTGTCACAACCGCCCAATGAAAATGCTCGGATTGAGTCAGTGGGGGTAAGGATGTCTTCAAGCTGTGTGTGAGTTCAGAAGAGATATCTCCTTCTGGCGGAGCTCCTGCCTCTGGATAAATCCAATTCCAGGAGTTAAGCCGTGTTTTGGGACAAGTTTCTGTGATTATGCTCACTGTGGTATGGAAGCAGCACTGGGCCACACACAACATACAGGGGCAGCTGCAGATAAACCTTTGTCCATTCTCACAATGTAGCGTCACGGGCAAGGCTGGTAGTTATTACCCAACCCGTATTTGCCCTGGAGATGGCAGTGTAGAGTCTCCTGGTTTGAAACAGAGCCACTTTTGGGGCCAACCTCTGGAGCAACCCATATTACTGTGGGACTGGAGTCACATGTAAACCAGAGTGGGTAACAGGGCAGATTCCCTCCTTTAGGGATGACAGTGAACCAGATGGCTTCACAGTCACTCTCATTGATTTCAGATTTCCAGATAAAGGCGTGGGGTTACGGAGATAGGGCCTGGGTGGGATTGTTTTCGGTACAGGCTCGATGGGCTGAATGGCCTCTTTCTGTACTGTAGGGATTCTATGATGTGTTTTGAAACAGAATTCGAATTCTCAAACCGGGTCGCCTGGAAGTGGATTTCATCGCAGCAATTCGCCTCTGGTTAACACTCGCTCCCGAGTTCCGGCTGCTCGATTCTGCTCCAAACGGCAAACAAAGGCTACCGGACGCAGCGGCACTCGACAGGATCGCACCAATGCCGCGACACAGGAAACCTCGCAGGGTTTGATCACACAGGGAATGACACCAGTACCGGAGGAGGAGCCCTTCGCTTACCTTCCAACTTCTTGGCTTGCTTGGCTTCGGTCAGCTCCTGCCGGTAGACGTCATCACACTCCGAGGTGACTCCGTACAATCCAACATCAGGGGATCTCAGAGCACTCAGTATCTGCGCCGTGTTTCCACTGTCCACTGCTTCATTGATAGTCAGAATCCCCAGGGAAACTAGACAGGTTAGAGAGAGAGAGAGAGGGAGACCAAATCAAATGGCGGTAGCAGCAGGTAAAGAGCAGACAGGGGTGGCTCAGTGTCACCGTCATCTCAGGTATGATGATACTGTGCCTTTAAGAAATATATTTTAGTCATGTTTCTGCGCGGGATTATTTCTAGCAGTCCCTTCAGGGTGTGGCGACAAGGGGATTTTCATAGTAACTTCATTGGAGTGTGAATTGTAAGCCTACTTGTGACTAATAAACTTTTCCATTTTATTGGTACCATTCTATCTACAATCAGTTTCCTTGGTTAAACATGACCTACCATACACAAAGCCATGTTGACTCTCCCTAATAAGTCCCTGTCTATCCAAATATTTGTAGATCCTATCTCTTAGTACTCCTTCCAATAATTTACCTACTACTGACGTCAAACTTACCGGCCTATAATTTCCCACATTACTTTTTGAGCCTTTTTTAAACAACGGAACAACATGAGCTGTTACTGCAGCAGCATAATTGCTTCTAATTGATAGAATGTTGGTTTTAATCTGAACTAATGCTGCTCTGCTGTTTTCCCCAGGGATTTAGAAGAGTAGGGCGTGATTGGGATGATTGATAGGCATGGTCACGTGATGGGGTGAAGCTAGGCTTGAACAGAATATTTAAGCTGAGATGCTGCTTTTGTGTTGAGAGAGAGAGAGAGAGAGAGAGCAGTGTTTGTCTTTTCCCCTCTCTGAAGTCTGGAAGCTGCAGGAACTAAGGTTCTTAACAAAACTTCTCTATAGTTTTGCTGTTTTGAGGATATATCCTTCTCTGGAAACTGCTGTCTGGATCTCTGTCCAGAAGTGTTAGAAAGGGGAGGAGGTGCTTGCTGTCTTGAGGCAAATCAGAGTAGATAAATCCCCAGGACCTGACAGGATATTCCCTCGGACCGTGAAGGAGACTCGCGTTGAAATTGCAGGGGCCCTGGCAGGTATATTTAAAATGTCGGTATCCACGGGTGAGGTGCCGGATGATTGGAGGATAGTTCATGTTGTTCCGTTGTTTAAAAAAGGCTCAAAAAGTAATGCGGGAAATGATAGGCCGGTAAGTTTGACGTCAGTAGTAGGTAAATTATTGGAAGGAGTACTAAGAGATAGGATCTACAAATATTTGGATAGACAGGGACTTATTAGGGAGAGTCAACATGGCTTTGTGCGTGGTAGGTCATGTTTAACCAATCTATTAGAGTTTTTCGAGGAGGTTACCAGGAAAGTGGATGAAGGGAAGGCAGTGGATGTTATCTACATGGACTTCAGTAAGGCCTTTGACAAGGGAGGTTAGTTAGGAAGGTTCAGTCGCGAGGTATACATGGAGAGGTAGTAAATTGGATTAGACATTGGCTCAATGGAAGAAGCCAGAGAGTGGTAGTGGAGGATTGCTTCTCTGAGTGGAGGCCTGTGACTAGTGGTGTGCCACAGGGATCAGTGCTGGGTCCATTGTTGTTTGTCATCTATATCAATGATCTGGATGATAATGTGGTAAATTGGATCAGCAAATTTGCTGATGATACAAAGATTGGAGGTGTAGTGGACAGTGAGGAAGGTTTTCAAAGCTTGCAGAGGGATTTGGACCAGCTAGAAAAATGGGCTGAAAAATGGCAGATGGAGTTTAATGCAGACAAGTGTGAGGTATTGCACTTTGGAAGGACAAACCAAGGTAGAACATACAAAGTAAATGGTAGGACACTGAAGAGTGCAGTAGAACAGAGGGATCTGGGAATACAGATACATAATTCCCTAAAAGTGGCGTCACAGGTAGATAGGGTCGTAAAGAGTGCTTTTGGTACATAAATAAATCAAAGTATTGAGTATAAGAGTTGGAATGTTATGGTGAGGTTGTATAAGACATTGGTGAGGCCGAATTTGGAGTATTGTGTGCAGTTTTGGTCACCTAATTACAGGAAGGATATTAATAAGATTGAAAGAGTGCAGAGAAGGTTTACAAGGATGTTGCCGGGACTTGAGAAACTGAGTTGCAGAGAAAGGTTGAATAGGTTAGGACTTTATTCCCTGGAGCGTAGAAGAATGAGGGGAGATTTGATAGAGGTGTATAAAATTATGATGGGTATAGATAGAGTGAATGCAAGCAGGCTTTTTCCACTGAGGCTAGGGGAGAAAAAAACTAGAGGACATGGGTTAAGGGGGAAAAGTTTAAAGCGAATATTAGGTGGGGGCTTCTTCACACAGAGAGTGGTGAGAGTGTGGAATGAGCTGCCAGATGAAGTGGTGAATGCAGGCTCACTTTTAACATTTAAGAAAAACTTGGACAGGTACATGGATGAGAGGGATGTGGAGGGATATGGTCCAGGTGCAAGTCAGTGGGACTAGGCAGAAAAATGGTTCGGCACAGCCAAGAAAGGCCAAAAAGCCTGTTTCTGTGCTGTAATGTTCTATGGTTCTAAATCTAGCACCACGTGAGCTTATTTGTTTGGTGTGCTAACTAATTCTGAAGAAGGATGTTGTCTATGGGGGATAATGCTTCTAATTGGAACAATAGAGATAGCTAGTTGTTACGAATTATACATTGTCATGTTTAAGCATTTTAATTGGTAAAAGTTAGACTCATTCTTTTTGTTATATTCTACCTGTGAACTTAAATAAAGTTTTGATGAAAGCTTCCCAATGGGCGACTGGAATCATACCTGGAGTGAAACACCTTCAGCTCACCCCAATAGAAACATAGAAAAACAGAAACTAGAATCAGGAGGAGGCCATTCGGCCCTTCGAGCCTGCTCCGCCATTCACTTTGATCATGGCTGATCATCGAATTCAATATCCTGATTCCCCCTCTTCCCCCCCCTATCCCTCGATCCCTTTAGCCCCAAGAGCTATATCTAATTTCTTCTTGAAATCACACAATGTTTTGGCCTCAATTACTTTCTGTGGGAGTGAATTCCACACATTCAACACTCTCTGGGTGAAGAAATTTCTCCTCACCTCAATTTGAAAAGGTTTACCCCTTACCCTCAAACTATGACCCCCTATTCTGGACATCCCCACCCCATTGGGCATGCCAAAATCAAATGTAAAAGTTAGGGTCCAGGCTAACTTTACAAAATACCTTGGCGTTTCTGATCTGCTCCTTAACACAGGGTTCTGATCTCTGGATGATACATCTCTGGATGATACAAACCAATTAAGAAGCAGCCGTTCCCACTGGGGCTCTGGTTCCAGTACTGAGCCCCTCGGCCCAGGACGATTCTCGGCTTAGTGACTGATCGCTGTAATTTGAGTGCTTCAACCGGTTTCCATCAGCCAGAGCTTCTGGTCCCAACAGCTCATGTGGAGAGTATGGTGAGTGCACTCAATAGTGTTAATGCAGTACGTGCTTGTGAGTGTGTGTTAAAAAAAAATTATTTCACAGAGTGTGGGCATCACACATGCTCCCTAGGTCAGCATTTATCACCCACCCTTAATTGCCCTCAAAGGTGGTGGTGAGCCAGCTTCCTGAATCACTGAAGAGTCCGTGTGGTGTTGCTACACCAACAGTGTCAGTTCATTTGAGTGTGTGTGTGTGTGTTTGTGTTAGTGAGCGAGCGCGGCACTGTGTTAGCGAGCGCGTGTGTGCACTAGTGAGAGTATCATTGCACACGAGTGTGAGAGTTGGTGTGGCCAACAGGTAAGGATGGGATCAGTGTGTGCCTGCTGCCCTGAACTCCATCCATTCACCCTGAACTCTATCACCGAGTCTGGGGCCAGTGCTTGGACATTACAGCCGCACTCTTGGGAAGACATTCGGAGACAGGTTTTTTCTATTGGTCCCTAGCAAACCAGAAAAAGAGAGAGATTTATTTTGGGGTATAAACACATTTTGAAGTGTGGTCTGCCAGGTATATTTCACACAAACACGAGAGAGGAGGCAGCAGAAACTCACATTTCTCAGCGTCCTGGGTGTCCTTGTTGGATTTCCAGATGGTATCCTGGATCTCATCGAGCCAGAGCACAGCAGAGTCATCCTGGGTCTCCTGTGGAGAGTCAAAATCATCAGTGGTTGCATCCTCCGACCTGCCCAGCTGCTTGTAGCAAACTGCAAATTCATTAGTAAATAAAAACTTAGTCATAGTCCTGGGAACTACAGGCCGGTGAGCCTCACATCTGTGGTGGGTAAGTTGTTGGAAGGTATTTTAAGAGACAGGATCTACAGGCATTTAGAGACGCAAAGACTGATTAGGGACAGTCAGCATGGCTTTGAGAGTGGAAAATCATGTCTCATGAATTTGATTTGAGTTTTTTGATGGGGTAACCAAGAAGGTAGATGAGGGCAGTGCAGTTGATGTTGTCTACATGGACTTCAGCAAGGCCTTTGACCGCATGGTAGGTTGTTGCATAAGGTTAAATCTCACGGGATATAGGATGAGGTATCTAAATGGATACAAAATTGGCTTGATGACAAAAGCCAGAGGGTGGTTGTAGAGGGTTGTTTTTCAAACTGGAGGTCTGTGGCCAGCGGTGTGCCTCAGGGATCAGTGCTGGGCCCACTGTTATTTATCATTTATATTAATGATTTGGATGAGAATATAGGAGGCATGGTTAGTAAGTTTGCAGATGACACCAAGATTGGTGGCATAGTGGACAGTGAAGAAGGTTATCTCGGATTGCAGTGGGATCTTGATCAATTGGGCCAGTGGGCTAATGAATAACAAGTGGAGTTTAATTTAAATAAATGCGAGGTGATGCATTTTGGTAGATTGAACCAGGGCAGGACTTACTCAGTTAATGGTAGGGCCTTGGGGAGAGTTACAGAACAAAGAGATCTAGGAGTACAGGTTCATAGCTCCTTGAAAGTGGAGTTACAGGTGGACAGAGTGGTGAAGAAGGCATTCAGCATGCTTGGTTTCATCGGTCAGAACATTGAATACAGGAGTTGGGACATATTGTTGAAGTTGTACAAGACATTGGTTAGGCCACACTTGGAATACTGTGTACTATCTGTATTCCAAGTGTGGTCACCCTATTATAGAAAGGATATTATTAAACTAGAAAAAGTACGGAAGAGATTTACTAGGGTGCTACCGGGACTTGATGGTTTGAGTTATAAGGAGAGGCTGGATAGACTGGGACTCTTTTCTCTGGAGCGTAGGAGGCTGAGGGGTGATCTTATGGAGGTCTATAAAATAATGAGGGGCACAGATCAGCTAGATAGTCAACATCTTTTCCCAAAGATAGGGGAGTCTAAAACTAGAGGGCATCGGTTTAAGGTGAGAGGGGAGAGATACAAAAGTGTCCAGGGGGCAATTTTTTCACACAGATGGTGGTGAGTGTCTGGAACGAGCTGCCAGAGGTAGTAGTAGAGGTGGGCACAATTTTGTCTTTTAAAAAGCGGTTAGACAGTGACATGGGTACGATGGGTATAGAGGGATATGGGCCAAATGCGGGCAATTGGGACTAGCTTAGGGGTTTTTAAAAAAGGGGCGGCATGGACAAGTTGGGTCGAAGGGCCTGTTTCCATGCTGTAAACCTCTATGACTATGACGTCCTTGTTGGACCTGTCTTCTCAATACTCGTTTAAAAAAAACATTAATTTTACTTGAATTTCCTTTCATTCATTCATGGGACATGGGCATCGCTGGCTGGGCCAGCATTTATTGCCCACCCCTAGTTGCCCCTTGAGAAGGTGGTGGTGAGCTGCCTTCTTGAATCGCCGCAGTCCACGTTCTGTGGGTTGACCCACAATGCCGTTAGGGAGGGAATTCCAGGAATTTGACCCAGCCACTGCGAAGGAACGGCGATATAGTGTATTTCACAACCTCAGGAGATCTCTAAACACTTTACAAAGAATGAGGTATCTTTGAACTGTATTTGTTGCATTATTTGGAACGTGGAAGTGGAACAGTTTTGTGCATTTGTTAATAAGGTGCTGAAGGTAAAAGGCAGAGTGTGAGAGTGTCTTTCTTAATCATTGCAGCTGGTTTATTTCCCTGGTTACTGAACCGCGGTCGATATTTACTCGGTAAACATACACCTGTGAACTACCATTACCTGTACTGTGTGGATGCGAATTTCTACTCATATTAGTGTACCTTGGTAAAACCTTCACCGTCACCTTACCTGGGGCGAGTCAGTAATTTGTATTAGACACACGGGCCTCAGCTAAAGAGAACCATTTGATTTCTGGATCCATAGAGAAAATCGCTTTGTCAGAATGTTGATAAATCAACAGAGAGAGATTGTGTGTGTGTGTGTGTGTGTGCATGCGTGTGTGTCCTGTGTGTGTTCTACCTTAAAGGATGGTGAGATCAGATTTCACAGGAACATTTAAAAAGCAACTGGACATTTGCAGGGTTATGGTGAGTAAATACAGGTGTAGGAACGAACGGGACAGCTCTTCCAAAGAAATGACACAGGTTTGAGCTGGCAACTGGACTGAGCTGTAAGAGTCTATGATAGGCTGACACCACAAGGGGGGGGTTCCCTCACCACTCATAGGCAGTGACACACCGACTCCAGCAGGGGCGCTCTGACAGGCAGTGACACAACAACTCCAGCAGGGGGTGCTCTGACAGGCAGTGACACACCAATCCCAGCAGGGGGTGCTCTGACAGGCAGTGACACAACAACTCCCGCAGGGGGTGCTCCGACAGGCAGTGACACGCCAATCCCAGCATGGGGTGCTCTGACAGGCAGTGACACACCAATCCCAGCAGGGGGTGCTCTGACAGGCAGTGACACACCAATCCCAGCAGGGGGTGCTCTGACAGCCAGTGACACACCAATCCCAGCAAGGGGTGCTCTGACAGCCAGTGACACAACAACTCCCGCAGGGGGTGCTCCGACAGGCAGTGACACACCAATCCCAGCAGGGGGTGCTCTGACAGGCAGTGACACAACAACTCCCGCAGGGGTGCTCCGACAGGCAGTGACACGCCAATCCCAGCAGGGGGTGCTCTGACAGGCAGTGGCACAACAACTCCAGCAGGGGGTGCTCTGACAGGCAGTGACACACCAATCCCAGCAGGGGGTGCTCTGACCGGCAGTGACACACCGACTCCCCACAGGGGGTGCTCTGACAGGCAGTGACACACCAATCCCAGCAGGGGTTGCTCTGACAGGCAGTGTCACACCAATCCCAGCAGGGGGTGCTCTGACAGGCAGTGACACACCGACTCCGGCAGGGGGCGAAACCAAAAGAGAATCTCAGCAGGTCTGGCAGCATCTGTAAGGAGAGAAAAGAGTTGACGTTTCGAGTCCAGATGACCCCTTTGTCAAAGCTAAAAGGCACAGAAAGTGGGAGATATTTATACTGCAGGGGGAGGGAGTGAAAGATGAGTCATAGCCACAGAAACCAGGGGAAAGGCTGCTAATGGCAGCCCCTAGAGAGAATAAAGGGTGTGAATGGCCAAACGGCAGAGAAGCTGTAAACTGTGACAGATGGAGATATTGGGGGAGTGGGGGGGGGGGGGGGGGGGGGGGGGGGGGGGAGTGGGGGGGGAAGTGGAGGGAGGAGTAAAAAAAATGTAGAAAAGGGGAAGCGGGGGGAGCAAAGGTAAGGGAAGGGGGATGAAGTAGGGGGAAAGAGTGTGGGGGGGGAGAAGAAAAATGAAGACAATAAAGAAATAAAAGGTAGAGAACAGTAAAAAATTAAACAAAATAGAATGAAAACAAAGGGGTCGAGGTGGGGAAGAGAGAATCATCTGAAGTTGTTGAATTCGATGTTGAGACCGTGTGGTGAACCATCGTTGGTTCACCACTGGGGTTGTTATTGTGTTACTGTTGGGCTAGGGTGTTGTTGTTATGGGGGTTGTACTATGTTGTTGGGTTAGGGTGTTTACCTGTCCTAAGTGTTATCATGGCACACTCCAGTGGGGTCCCGCCTCCGGTGGCAGGGTATAAGACCCCCTGCTCCGGCAGGACCCCTTCAGTCTGAACGGGTGAATTTGTGTTAGTAGTTTCATTGTTAATGTATTAAAGCCTTCAGTACTAAAGCCTTGTTTCCGGGTGCTCATTGAGGTGCATCAATTTAATACATTAACTGAGAATATGGAACAGATCCTAAAACCGGATCGTCTGACACTGGACCCACGTGCGGTCGGTGCAGCTAACACGTTCGAACATTGGTGGAAGTGCTTCGAGGACTACCTGGCAGCCTCGGTAGCTATCACTACAGACAGTGATAGACTCCAGGTCCTCCACGCAAGGGTAAGCGACACGATTTACCTAGCCATTCGTGCAGCTTCCACTTACCAGGGTGCCGTCGAGCTCCTAAAGAATAGGTACATTACGCCACCCAACGAGATTCACGCTCGCTATCTCCTCGCTACACGACGTCGGCAGTCGGGCGAGACCATAGAAGACTACGCCAATGAACTCCTGCAGCTTGTCAGGGGTTGTGACTGTAAGGATGTCTCCGCCGAGCAGTACATGCAAGACCTCGCCCGAGACGCGTTCGTAGCAGGGGTAGGGTCCTCGTACATCAGACTTAAATTATTAGAAAAGGGGAAACTCAACTTGACCCAGGCAATGGGGATGGCCGTGAGGTTGGAGGCGGCGTCGAAGAGCTTTGCGCTGTACCCCGAGGACCACGTGCAGTCAACGTGGTTGGAGCAAGCTCTGCTCCCTCCTCGCCCTGCGAACCCGCGCTCCCAGATCGATTCGACGACGGCGGCAGCTCCAGGTGGCCAGCGATGCTATTTTTGCGGTGGGGCCAAGCATCCACGGCAGCAGTGTCCGGCAAGAACGGCAATCTGCAGCCAGTGCGGTAAAAAAGGCCACTACAGCAAAGTCTGCAGGTCCAAACCTAAAAACGGCAGTGCAGCTTGTAACCCTCCAGAACGGAGACAATCTCCTTCGGCGTCGCAGTACCCACGAGGTCCGACCACGTGCGATCTCAGGACGGCGCCATCGTGGCAAACAGAGGAGGAGGAAGACCACCAGGAGTCGCTGCGCTTGGAGCCCTCGGCCACATGCGATTCATGGGGGCGGCCATCATGGTCCACGACGACTAGGAGCGACCAGCAGGGGTCCTCAGCATCCACATCGGCAGCATGCAGCAGCGACCAGCAGGGGTCCTCAGCATCCACATCGGCAGCATGCAGTGACGCCCAGGGGCCAACGGTGGCGTCGATCTCTCTGGATCAGACCAGGCATTTCAGACTGGAACATTCTATGATGGAGGTAAAGGTTAGTGGCAGAACTGTGAATTGTCTGTTTGACAGTGGGAGCACCGAAAGTTTCATACACCCTGAAACTGCTAAAAGGTGTGGACTCCGGGTTCTCCCTGCCAAACAGACCATTTCCATGGCATCACAGTCCCGGTCTGTACCGATCCAAGGACGATGTATGGTAACTCTTGAGGTACAGGGCACAGTTTACGAGCAATACAGGCTCCTTGTGTTACCTCACCTTTGCGCGCCAATTCTCCTCGGACTAAACTTTATGGTCCACATGAAGAGTGTGATCCTACAGTACGGTGGGCCACTCCCTTCACTGGCCGTAGGGAACCAGCCGCAGCCTCCAAATTGCCCAAAGCGCCCCCGCGTGCAATCTATCCACCCTGAAGATCACGACACCATCCCTTTTTAAAAATCTGGTACCTGGCTGCAAGCCCATCGCTACTAAAAGTAGGCGTTACAGCGCTGAGGACCGGATCTTTATTAGATCTGAGGTTCAGCGGCTCCTCAAGGAAGGGATCATACAGGCCAGTGCTAGTCCGTGGAGAGCGCAGGTCGTGGTAGTCAAAAGCGGGAACAAACCTCGGATGGTCATCGACTATAGTCAGACCATTAATAGATACACGCAGCTGGATGCGTATCCTCTCCCGCGCATTTCTGATATGGTCAATCAGATTGCGCAGTACCGAGTGTTTTCTACCATAGACCTTAAGTCCGCCTACCATCAACTCCCCATCCGCCCAGAGGACCGACAATATACGGCCTTTGAGGCGGATGGTCGTCTATACCAATTCCTCAGGGTTCCATTTGGTGTCACCAATGGGGTCTCGGTCTTCCAGCGTGCTATGGACCGAATGGTGGACCAGAACGGGTTGCGGGCTACCTTCCCGTACCTGGATAACGTCACCATCTGCGGCCATGACCAGCAGGACCATGACACGAATCTCCAACACTTTCTGCGCACTGCATCTCGCCTGAATCTGACCTATAACAGGGAGAAGTGCGTATTCCGTACGCGTAAGTTAGCCATCCTCGGATACGTGGTGGAAAACAGGGTCATTGGCCCTGATCCAGACCGTATGCGCCCACTCACTGAACTTCCCTTGCCCGCTAGCACGAAAGCACTCAGGAGATGCCTCGGGTTCTTTTCGTACTATGCACAGTGGGTCCCCAACTATGCGGACAAAGCTCGTCCGCTCATTAAGTCCACGACCTTCCCACTTACGCCGGAGGCCCAATTGGCCTTCAAGGTTTTGAAAAGCGACATTTCGAAAGCCACGATGCACGCGGTGGATGAATCCATCCCTTTCCAGGTGGAGAGTGATGCATCTGACTTTGCCCTAGCCGCCACACTAAACCAGGCAGGCAGGCCCGTCGCGTTTTTTTCCCGCACCCTTCAAGGCCCAGAAATTCGGCACTCAGCGGTGGAAAAGGAGGCTCAGGCCATTGTGGAGGCAGTCAGACACTGGCGCCATTACCTGGCAGGTAAGCGGTTCACCCTGATCACGGATCAACGATCCGTGGCGTTTATGTTCAGTAACACGCAGAGGGGCAAGATCAAGAACGATAAGATCTTGCGGTGGAGAATTGAGCTCTCCACCTATAATTACGATATTATGTATCGTCCAGGGAAGCTCAATGAGCCCTCGGATGCCCTCTCGCGCGGAACATGCGCCATCATGCAGGAGGACCGCTTGAAGGCTCTCCACAATGATCTGTGTCATCCTGGAGTCACCAGACTCTACCACTTCATAAAAGCCCGCAACCTACCCTACTCGGTGGAGGAGGTCAGGTCAGTTAATAGAAGTTGTCGGATTTGCGCAGAATGCAAACCACACTTTTATCGACCAGACCGGGCACATTTGGTCAAGGCCACTCGCCCTTTTGAGAGGCTGAGTGTGGATTTTAAGGGCCCCCTTCCCTCAACGGATCGGAATGTCTATTTTCTCAACATAATAGACGAATATTCCCGGTTTCCGTTTGTTTTCCCCTGTGCGGACACGTCAACTGCCACCGTCATCAAGGTTTTCAGTGAACCTTTTACCCTGTTCGGGTACCCCTGCTATATTCATAGCGACAGGGGCTCGTCGTTCATGAGCAACGACTTGAGGCAATTCCTGCTCTCATTCGGGATTGCCTCTAGTAGAACCACGAGCTACAACCCTAGGGGTAACGGACAGGTGGAAAGGGAGAATGCTACAGTCTGGAAGGCTGTCCTACTGGCACTGAAATCCAGGGGCCTTCCAGTCTCCCGGTGGCAGGAGGTCCTTCCAAATGCGCTCCATTCTATCCGCTCCCTCCTGTGTACGGCAACCAATGCTACTCCCCACGAGAGGATGTTCTCATTCCCTCGGAAGTCGTCCTCGGGGACCTCATTGCCAGCCTGGTTGACGTACCCAGGACCCGTCCTTCTGCGGCGCCATGTGAGGGCTCGCAAGTCCGACCCCTTGGTCGAACCGGTCCAACTCCTCCACGCCAACCCTCAGTATGCCTATGTGGCATATCCTGACGGGCGAGAGGACACTGTCTCCATTAGAGACCTGGCGCCCGCAGGGGACGTAGCAACTCCTGTCGCTCCTATTCCCCCAGTCACAGATCCACTACTCCTCATTACTTCCCCAGACGTGGCACGGTCAGCACCGGGACCAGTGCATAACACTTTTACTCCCATGTACAGCTTGCCTGAGACTCGGAGATCGGCGCCACCATCATCACCACCACCACCACCAAACGTTCCAGGATCCCCTGCACCATCGCCTCACCAGGGCCGGCCGGCCCGGGAGTCCTTGAGGGGACAGCCAGATGTTGCTTTGAGAGAGCCACCGCAAGCACCTGCTCCGGTTTCGCAACCGGTGTTGAGAAGATCGCAGCGTCGGTGTGGTCCTCCAGACCGTCTGGACTTGTGAATCCTGTTATTTTTTTTGTTATTGTCTGTTTTCATCCACCCCGCCACCTTTGGTTCCTAAAGGAGGGGTGAATGTGGTGAACCATCGTTGGTTCACCACTGGGGTTGTTATTGTGTTACTGTTGGGCTAGGGTGTTGTTGTTATGGGGGTTGTACTATGTTGTTGGGTTAGGGTGTTTACCTGTCCTAAGTGTTATCATGGCACACTCCAGTGGGGTCCCGCCTCCGGTGGCAGGGTATAAGACCCCCTGCTCCGGCAGGACCCCTTCAGTCTGAACGGGTGAATTTGTGTTAGTAGTTTCATTGTTAATGTATTAAAGCCTTCAGTACTAAAGCCTTGTTTCCGGGTGCTCATTGAGGTGCATCAGACCGGAAGGCTGTAAAGTGTCCAGCTGGAAGATGAGATGCTGTTCCTCCAGTTTGTGTTGAGCTTCACTGGAACATCGCAGCAGGGCCAAGGACAGACGTGTGGGCGTGGGAGCAGGATCGTGTGTTAAAACGGCACGCAACCGGAAGGTCAGGGGGTGCTCTGATGGGCAGTGACACACCATCTCCAGCAGGGGGCACTTTGATAGGCAGTGACACAATGACTCCAGCAGGCGGCGCTCTGATGGGCAGTGACACAACGACTCCAGCAGGGAGCGCTCTGACCCCCTGATCAGAGAGACAGAGGCGCCTCAGTTCTGAGTTTTTGGCCCCCGTGCTGACATCTCCTCACCATATGTGACCACCCATTTGGAGACACAGGCTCCTTTGTACCTAGTGTGTGCCAGAAACAGACATTCCTCACAAGACTGAGTCTCAGAAGCAAAGGCATGTTCAAAGATGCCCTTTCCAGTCCTGTAACCTAATCCCTCCCCTCACTGATGCTTGGTCACGCTGGCTTTTAGAATGATTTTGTGTCCAGAGATAAAGCACTTTCACACAACTTAATAACAAACTTTTAGTTTTTTTGTAGATGTGTAGTGTAGGCCTGTGGCCAGACCCATCTTCAGCCTGGTATCCAGTTCTGGTCACTAAGACACAAGGCCCAGTCCATCACGCAAACCAGCCTCCCATCCATTGACTCAGTCTACACTTCCCGCTGCCTCGGAAAAGCAGCCAGCATTCTCAAGGACCCCACGCACCCCGGACATTCTCTCTTCTACCTTCTTCCGTCGGGAAAAAGATACAAAGGTCTGAGGTCACGTACCAACCGACTCAAGAACAGCTTCTCCCCTGCTGCCGTCAGACTTTTGAATGGACCCACCTTATATATAT